>NW_023995621.1:0-97545 GCF_015586225.1 Lucilia sericata | reverse complement strand
TTTCATCTTTTTCATATTTTAGTATTAAGTATGACAGAACATACATTTGTGTTGAATAAAATATTTGGACAATTTTTAAAAATTATTTAGTTAATTATTTTATTATAATATTGTATATAGAATAAAAAAATTATAATTTTATTATGAGCCACGCACAACAACACCTAAATCACCCCACACAAATTACCTTTCCCGCCCACCGAAATATAAAACACAATATCATCAGTTAGTATAATAGCTTTTTTTATTTGAACTGTTTATCTTAAACATAATACAATTAATTCTTACAACCTACTTATATAGTTAATTCCTAACACTACTTATTTTCTATAAAATAATCTGTCATATCGGTATACATATCCAGAAGGTAATATAAGTCCTTTAAATCTTCCTTGTTTTGAGATGATAGAGTTTCATAACAAATCCATCTTTTTCGCATAGTTGAAAGAACAGGATCAGAAGATAGAAGTAAACTATTAAAAATATCTTCATTCTGTGATTGCCTGGAGCATTTTCTTGAGCTGAATAGTTTGAACATGCTTAAAATCTCAATTCCTCGCTTCCTGGGCTTCTTCTGTTAACTCTCCAAGTGGAAGAATATTCGATTCAATTATTATTTGACCATGACACAATACTTTGTGTACTGTTGGTGTTAGTTCCCTCCATGGATACAGAGATACAAGTAATTTAGAAATTTCAGATGTGTATTCCCCAAATCGATTTCATTAATTTTATGTTTACTATTCAGTGCCATTAAAATAGTTTTAACTTTTCGAAGCAACTCCTTGTCGATTCCAGTTATTTTTGAAGTAATTTCAAAATCACGAAAAAACCTTCTCGACGTATTACCGTCATTTGTACTACCGCAACTTGAAAGTGGTTTGTCGATGTTTAATCCCATCTGAACTTTAATTCTTCATGGATTCTGCTTTTTTCCGCAGCTCTCAGTTCTTTCAATTCTTCATTATTTTTTGTTGATTTAGTAGGATAGTTTGTTTTTTTTTCCTGGATCGCCTTGTATGATGGTAATATATTGTGTCCTTTTTCATGCAAGCTTTCCTTAATATTTGGTACTTATTTCGACTGAGACCCATTTCCAACATAAGCGCTATTGCTTCCTCTTCAGTAAAATTTGATTATGATGTTGGAGTTGGTATACTTTCCACAATTCGCTTAAGTCGTTTTGGTGATGCATTAGGAAGAATAGTTGCAATATGTACGACATCCATATGTTGGTTTTCCTTTTTCAGCATTTCGTTAAATGTATCAGCAATTTCCTCATTTGAGATTGAAAAAAGTTTTTGTGTGACCCTCTTTTTTTTACCTTGAACATAAGGTTTCGTATGACTTGCAAGGCGCTCCTGTTGATGTGTTGTAAGTTGAGATTTCCGTAGTAGTTTCCATCCAACTACAAAATTTTAATCGAAATTTCTTTTGATTTCCATCCACAGACTTACTTTTTACATCAAAAAGTTTTAAAAAGTTTTCAATTTTTGATATGCCTGTTTTGTCTACTTTTCTACTATATGTAGTTTTTATATAATTTGAAATGTCTTCAATTCTTTCTGGCCCTTTTGAAGATATACTCCATAAAACGGAACACAACTCTTCGTACTTTAATGTAATCTTCATTGTAGATTTATTAAATATGGTACTTAAAATCTGAGAAGTTTACTTATATACCAATTCTTGTCATTTCCGATACAGGTATTCCAAAGTAAAAAATTACGAATTGTCTACCTATTAACATTTAGGACTATATTACTATAACCTGTAATTCAGTCATTGATATTTCTTATTAGTGAATGAATCGAAATTATCATTACCTGTACATTTTTACCTACATGATCATAAACGAAACAGAACGAAATGATCTGTCGAAAAAATTTAGGTAAAAAATAGTTATAAATTTTTGAAAATTTAAGCATAATAGGACCTTTCAATTATAAGGATAAGCAAACAAATAGAAAATAGGTAAATATAAGATTTAAATATGTGCTGTCATACTTAATACTAAAATATGAAAAAGATGAAATTAAAGGACACAGGTTTAAATGAACATATTTTTGAATGTAATTGAGATATTGGCTTGAAATTTTTTGTAAAGGGTCGAGAATTTCCATATCTAACTAAAAAATGATATTAAGGGATAAATATGGACTAAATTGTTGTAGCTATCTGCGATCCTATTAAAATTTTGATATAAATCATAGTTTTAGAAATTAAACAAATATGTAATATATGACAAAGTCTTTATTTATGAACAAAACTCAATGAAATTTTCATCGCTTGTTAAATTTGTCATTTCAAATAAGAATATGCAAAAAAAAAATTGAAAAGGTCAAAGGGCATCCCGCAATTCCCAAAAATAGGAATGAAAATCCCAAAAATGGGATTTTTTACTTTTTTGCCCATAGGGTCCACATTTCTTTCAGGGCTGGGAAATACTTTTGGAGTAAATAGAAAACATATTGAGGTTTCCAAAACTGCTTTCAGTTTTCTGATCCCAGCTTTGGGATTTTAGAACATGTCGCCCAAAGTTGAAGTTTTGATAAAAAATAGGTCATATTCGGAAGGACGCAGTGGCAACATTTTCAAAAAAAAGGACAAGTTTTTTACGCCAAAGCGTTCTGCGTAAAGATACCTTTTAGAAAAACTATAAAATTGTTATATGTTCTTAATAAAAATTTTATTTTATTAATAAAAGAGTTAAGACACATTTTTGGCAAAAAAACGCCAAAAATCTAAAATTTTTTGAATTTTTAAATTAAAAAACGTATATTTTTGGATCTGTAAACGATATTGATTGAAATTTTTTGTATATTATTGGAAATAAAATAATAACTAACAAGAAAAAATTGAGTCCATTTGGTCCAAAATTACGCCCGGTATTCAAAAAAAAGGCGGACCAAGGTATGGTAAATTTGTATCACTAAATTTTTAAATGCCTATAACTCGGATATTATAAGAGATAAGTAGTATGTCCAAGCATGTTTTTTCAAGATCTCGTCGAGCGCTTTCACAAAATATAAAAATCTTTGTATTTGGGTGAAAAACAAAAAAATGGCACGAGTTTAAAAATTTTACATGTCGTAGGTACCCTACTTTGAGCCGCCACAGCGCCGTCCCTGGGGCATCTGCAGGGTTCATCTTCAAAACTTAAACTCGAATACTCCTTGGCTACGCTCACGCCAAATTTTATCCCGATCGGATCAGCCGTTTAGAAATGCCAGATTTATTTCCAAAAAATTTCCATTCTGCCCCACTGTGCCCAGTAGCATTTTCGACTACCAGACCTGGGTTACTTGTCCGTATCGTCGCAGTCACAGTAGCTCCAGTGGCACTCAGACCTGTGGCTTCCACCTGAGTACACACGTTACCCTTGGAGATTTTAGCACCCTCGACCAAGGATATAGGGCCATCTTTATCTTCTGACATTTCATGGGGGGGGAGGGTTTGGTAGTTTATACCACTACCACAGGTGTGAGGTATGGGGAGGGTAGTTCTTAGTTCACATCCTAGGATGCTTAAGCCTCTGCACAGTGCCCGAAGATTCAAGGTGACTACCCGTAGCAGAGGATACCTGAAAATAACTTTGACAGTTTTCAAGCTACGAGAGTTTTCTGTACCTCATTTCAATCCATAAGAAACGCACTTTCTTTTGACATATCGCTTACTCAAAAGTTTTAAGTTCTTAAAATTGGTAAAATTGATATCATTAAAATTTTTGGTACAGAGTAAATTTCTTAGTACATTGTAATGTAATGTAATGTAATGTAATGTAATGTAATGTAATGTAATGTAATGTAATGTAATGTAATGTAATGTAATGTAATGTAATGTAAGTAATGTAACGTAGATCTCAATCGGTCCACAATTGGTCATAGCTCCCATATAAGGTCCACTTCCGAAAATCACCAAAACGCACATATCTCATTGATGAATAAAGCTATTCTGATAAAATTCGAGTTAAATATGTTTCATATACATACAAATCATTCTACCAAATTTTTTTACGGATCGGTCCAATATTGGTCATAGCTCCCATATAAGGCCCACTTCCGAAAATCATTTAAAAGTTCATATTTCATTGTCAAATAAAGCTATCTTGATAAAATTCGACACAAATATGTTTAGTCTAAATATAAATCACCCTACGAAATTTTTTTCGGATAGGCCCATAATTGGTCATGTGTCCCATATAAGGTCCACTTCCGAAAATCACTTAAACGCATATATTTCATTGAATTATAGAGCTATCGGGATAAAATTCGACACAAATATGTTTTGTATACATACAAATCATTCTACAAAATTTTTTACGGATCGGTCCATTTTTGGTCATAACTGCCATATAAGGCCTACTTCCGAAAATCACTTAAAAACACATATTTCATTGTCAATAAGTTATCGTAATAAAATTCGACATAAATATATTTTGTCTAAATATGAATAACTCTACGAAATTTTTTCCGCATAGGCCCATAATTGGTCATAACACCCATATAAGGTCCACTTCCGAAAATCACTTAAACGCATATATTTCATTGAATTCTGAAGCTATCGGGATAAAATTCGACACAAATATGTTTTGTGTACATTCAAATTATTCCACCAAATATTTTACGGATCGGTCCTTTATTGGTATAGCTCCCATATAAGGCCCACTTCCGAATACCACATAAAAGCACATATCTCATTATCAAATAAAGCTATCTTGATAAAATTCGACACAAATATATCTTGTCTTTATATGAGTCACTCTACGAAATTTTTTCCGGATAGGCTCATAATTGGTCATAGCTCCAATATAAGGTCCACTTCCGAAAATCACTTAAACGCATATATTTCATTAAGTTTTAAAGCTAAAGGATAAAATTCGACAAAAATTCGATTCCAAAAATCACTTAAACGCAAATATTTCATTGTCAAATAAAGTTATCTTGATAAAATTCGACACAAATATGTTTTGTCTTTATATGAATCACTCTACGAAATTTTTTCAGGATAGGCTCCCATAGAGGGTCCACTTACGAAAATCACTTAAACGCATATATTTCTTTGAATAATAAAGCTATCGGGATAAACTTGAATATGTTTTGTGAGCATATAAATCATTCTACCAAGTTTTTTCCGGATTGGTCCATATATGGTAATATCTTCTATATAAGGTCCACTTCAAAAAAATTACTTAAACGCACATATTTCATTATCAAATAAAGATATCTTGATTTCTGTAAGGTCATAGCTCCTATACATATTAGAGGTCTGCATCGAATAACTTATCTTATCGGTCGATAATTGGTCACAACTCCCATGTAAGGACCATTTCCGAAAATTACTCAAATGCACATTGAAAATCAAAGTTAACGGGATAAAATTCGACATAAATGTGTATTTTGTATTTATATATATACTACGGATTTTTTTTCCGGATCGGTCCATAAGTTGTCTTAGTTCTCACATAAGGTATACTTCTGAAAATCACTTAATAACACTTAATTCGTAATTAAATGATTATATCCGGATAAAATTCAAAATAAGTATGTTCTGAGTACAGATAAATCATTCTGTTAAAATGTTTTCGAACTGGCCTATTAATCTAAATATTTCTGGACCTAATTAAAAGTAGTTTACATATGCATAAATGTTAATACCCTCAATACGGAAACAAAAATTTTGCCAAGTTATCTAAAGATTAGATAGTTAAATAGGTTTTAATAAAAAGTAGCTTGCTGGTGGAGGGTATTTAAGATTCGGCATAGCCGAATATAGCACTCTAACTTGTTTTACGTCCCTTAGTAAGAAAACGAAACAAAGAACTAAGCAATACGTAAGCAGCACACGCAAAACTGTTTTTACTGTTCAACCGTTGTGTTCAGTTCGGCTGAGTTGAAAAACTTATCATGGTCGCTGCTTGTGTGTGTGGCTGCTGAAGAAAAACAAACCCACTTGCAAGTTATTGCAGCAATGTGTTGACACAGTTGATTGACTTCAGTTAGCTTGTAAGGGGAAATTTTAACTAGTTACTATTTTTTAAGCATGGTACTAAATTTAGTCAAATATTTAGTAATTTGCGACTGCAATTAGCAGTTTTTTGAAACCCTGGAAAACACAAAAATTGTAAACTTAAGCCAATCAGAGCTGGATACTTCTTAGTATATTGTATTTTCCTTATTCCTGCAAATAACTTTGACAGTTTTCAAGCTACGAGAGTTTTGTATACCTCATTTTAATAAATAAGAAATCCACTTTCTTTTGACATATCGCTTCTTCAAAAATCTTAAGTTCTTAATATTGGTAAAATTGGGATATCATTCAAATTTTTGGTACAGAGTAAACTTCCTAGTATATTGTATTTTCCCTATACCTGAAAATAACTTTGACAGTTTTCAAGCTACGACAGTTTTGTATACCTCATTTTAATCCATAAGAAACCCACTTTCTTTTGACATATCGCTTCTACAAAAATCTTAAGTTCTTAAAATTGGTAAAATTGGGATATCATTACAATATTTGGTACAGAGTAAATTTCTTAGTATATTGCATTTTCCCTATTCCTGCAAATAAATTTGACAGTTTTCAAGCTACGAGAGTTTTGTATACCTCATTTTAATCCATAAGAAACCAACTTTCTTTTGACATATCGCTTCTTCAAAAATCTTAAGTTCTTAAACTTGGTAAAATTGGGATATCAGTACAAATTTTGGTGCAGAGTAAATTTTCTTAGTATATTGTTTTTTCCTTATTCCTGAAAATAACTTTGACAGTTTTCAAGCTACGACAGTTTTGTATACCTCAATTTAATCCATAAGAAACGCACTTTCTTTTGACATATCGCTTATTCAAAAATATTAAGTTCTTAATATTGGTAAAAATGGGATATCATTCAAATTTTTGGTACAGAGTAAATTTCTTAGTATATTGTATTTTCCCTATTCCTGAAAATAACTTTGACAGAGATTGTGTGCCTCATTTTAATCCATAAGATACGCACTTTCTTTTGACATATCGCTTCTTCAAAAATCTTAAGTTCTTAAAATTGGTAAAATTCGGATATCATTACAATTTTTGGTACAGAGTAAATTTCTTAGTATATTGTATTATCCCTATTTCTGCAAATAACTTTTACAGTCTTCAAGCTACGACAGTTTTGCATACCTCATTTTAATCCATAAGAAACGCACTTTCTTTTGAAATATCGCTTATTCAAAGTATTAAGTTCTTAAAATTGGTAAAATTGGGATATCATTACAATTTTGGGTACAGAGTAAATTTCTTAGTATATTGTATTTTCCTTATTCCTGCAAATAACTTTGACAGTTTTCAAGCTACGAGAGTTTTGTATACCTCATTTTAATAAATAAGAAATCCACTTTCTTTTGACATATCGCTTATTCAAAAATATTAAGTTCTTAAAATTGGTAAAATTGGGATATCAGTACAATTTTTGGTGCAGAGTAAATTTTCTTAGTATACTGTATTATCCCTACTCCTGCAAATAACTTTCACAGTTTTTAAGCTATGACAGTTTTGTATACCTCATTTCAATCCATAAGAAACGCACTTTCTTTTGACATGTCGCTTATTCAAAAATATTAAGTTCTTAATATTGGTAAAATTGGGATATCATTCAAATTCTTGGTACAGAGTAAATTTCTTAGTATATTGTATTTTCCCTATTCCTGAAAATAACTTTGACAGAGATTGTGTGCCTCATTTTAGTCCATAAGAAACGCACTTTCTTTTGACATATCGCTTCTTCAAAAATCTTAAGTTCTTAAAATTGGTAAAATTGGGATATCATTACAATTTTTGGTACAGAGTAAATTTCTTAGTATATTGTATTATCCCTATTTCTGCAAATAACTTTGACAGTTTTTAAGCTGCGACATATTTGTATACCTCATTTTAATCCATAAGAAACGCACTTTCTTTTGACATATCGCTTACTCAAAAATATTAAGTTCTTAAAATTGGTAAAATTGGGATATCATTCAAATTTTTGGTACAGAGTAAACTTCTTAGTATATTGTGTTTTCCCTATTCCTGCAAATAACTTTCACAGTTTTCAAGCTACAACAGTTTTGTATACCTCATTTCAATCCCTAAGAAACGCACTTTCTTTTGACATATCGCTTATTCAAAAGTCTTAAGTTCATAAAATTGGTAAAATTGGGATATCATTACAATTTTTGGTTAGGGTAAATTTTTTAGTAAATGGTATTTTCCATATTCCTTCAAATAACTTTGACATTTTTCAAGCTACGACAGTTTTGTATACCTCATTTTAATCCATAAGAAACGCACTTTCTTTTGACATATCTCTTATTCAAAAGTTTTAAGTTCTTAAAATTGGTAAAATTGGGATATCTTTACAATTTTTGGTGCAGAGTAAATTTTTTAGTATTTTTCCCTATTCCTGCAAATAACTTTGACAGTTTTCAAGCTATGACAGTTTTGTATACCTCATTTCAATTCATAAGAAACGCACTTTCTTTTGACATATCGCTTACTCAAAAGTCTTAAGCTCATAAAATTGGTAATATTGGGATATCGTTACAATTTTTGGTATAGGGTAAATTTTTTAGTAAATGGTATTTTCCATATTCCTTTAAATAACTTTGGCAGTTTTCAAGCTACGACAGTTTTGTATACCTTGGTAAATTGGTAAAATTGGGATATCATTCAAATTTTTGGTACAGAGTAAACTTCTTAGTATATTTTATTTTCCTTATACCTGTAACTAACTTTGACAGTTTTCAAGCTACGAGAGTTTTCTGTACCTCATTTTAATCCATAAGAAACCCACTTTCTTTTGACATATCGCTTCTTCAAAAATCCTAAGTTCTTTAAATTGGTAAAATTGGGATATCATTAAAATTTTTGGTACAGAGTAAATTTCTTAGTATATTGTATTTTCCCTACTCCTGCAAATAACTTTGACAGTTTTCAAGCTACGAGAGTTTTCTGTACCGTCATTTTAATTCATAAGAAAACCACTTTCTTTTGACATAACGCTTATTCAAAGTTTTAAGTTCTTAAAATTGGTAAAATTCGGATATCATTACAATTTTTGGTACAGAGTAAATTTCTTAGTATATTGTATTTTCGCTATTCCTGCAAATAACTTTGACAGTTTTCAAGCTATGACAGTTTTGTATACCTCATTTTAATCTATAAGAAACGCACTTTCTTTTGATATATCGCTTCTTCAAAAGTCTTAAGTTCTTAAACTTGGTAAAATTGGGATATCAGTACAATTTTTGGTGCAGAGTAAATTTACTTAGTATATTGTTTTTTCCCTATTCCTGAAAATAACTTTGACAGTTTTCAAGCTACGAAACGTAATCCGTAAATCCGTAAGAAACGCACTTTCTTTTGACATATCGCTTATTCAAAAATATTAAGTTCTTAAAATTGGTAAAATTGGGATATCATTCAAATTTTTGGTACAGAGTAAACTTCTTAGTATATTGTATTTTCCTTATACCTGAAAATAATTTTGACAGTTTTCACGCTACGAGAGTTTTCTGTACCTCATTTTAATCCATAAGAAACCCACTTTCTTTTGACATAACGCTTCTTCAAAAATCCTAAGTTCTTTAAATTGGTAAAATTTGGGATATCATTAAAATTTTTGGTACAGAGTAAATTTCTTAGTATATTGTATTATCCCTACTCCTCTAAATAACTTTGACAGTTTTCAAGCTACGACAGATTTGTATACCTCATTTTAATCCATAAGAAACGCACTTTCTTTTGACATATAGCACGACGAACTAATCGACAAAAATTCGTTGCGTAAATTCGTCGAATGGAATACAATCAAATTATTCGTACTGCGAATTCGTTTCAAAATTTGTTTGTTCGAAATTGGAAAAAGTAAGAAAAAGGAACAAAAATTATATTTTTGTGAATCTCCACGATTTTGAGATAATTTTAACAGCTTTAAAATTTATTCGAACATTATTTCGAAATTAGAAAATGTAAGAAATTGGCCTCGAAAAGAACTAAAATAATTTTTTTGTGAATATCCCCAATTTTGAGATTATTTTAACAGCTTCAAAATTTTTTCGAACATTACTTCAAATTTCGAACTTAATTTTAAATATTCCAACATAGAATTGTAGTGTCATCAAGTGTACTCCAGATTGCCAAATTTCAGACAATTCGGGCCACGACAACTAGTTTTAATGGCTTTAAAATTTTTTCGAACTTAAGTTCGAATTTTCGAAAATTTTATTTTTAGTTTTTATGACCCAGAGATTTTAGGAGCATAAAAAATTTTTGAACATAACTTCGAATTTTCGAATATAATTTCGAATATTCGAACATAATATTTTATTGTCATTAGCTGTACCCACAACCGCAAAATTTCAGCAAATTCGGGCTACCGGAAATGGTTTTAAAACAATTTTCCCCAATTAAATCGTCGATCGTCTGCGTAAGAAATAGAAATAAACCTATCGCACAGTTCGTCACGTGCGACGAATTTCGCCATACGCACTGATTGTGCGTATTTTCATATACGTTAGTGTGTTCTATATCTGAAGACGAAAATTCGTAACGAAAATTTCGTCGTTCGTCCCAATTGTGCGTATAGCATTAAACTTGGTAAAATTGGGCTATCATTACAATTTTTGGTACAGAGTAAATTTCTTAGTATATTGTATTTTCCCTATTCCTGCAAATAACTTTGACAAATTTCAAGCTACGACAGTTTTGTATACCTCATTTCAATCCATAAGAAACGCACTTTCTTTTGACATATCGCTTACTCAAAAGTCTTAAGCTCATTAAATTGGTAAAATTGGGATATCATTACAATTTTTGGTATAGGGTAAATTTTTAAGTAAATGGTATTTTCCCTATTCCTTTAAATAACTTTGACAGTTTTCAGGCTACGACAGTTTTGTATACCTCATTTTAATCCATAAGAAACACACTTTCTTTTGACATGTCACTTATTCAAAAGTTTTAAGTTCTTAAAATTGGTAAAATTGGGAATATCATTACAATTTTTGGCACAGAGTAAATTTCTTAGTATATTGTATTTTCCCTATTCCTGCTAATAACTTTGACAGTTTTCAAGCTATGACGGTTTTGTATACCTCATTTAAATCCATAAGAAACGCACTTTCTTTTGACATATCGCTTACTCAAAAGTCTTAAGTTCATAAAATTGGTAAAAAAAAGCTTTGACAGTTTTCAAGCTATGACAGTTTTGTATACCTCATTTTAATTCATAAGAAATGCACTTTCTTTTGAAATATCGCTTATTCAAAAGTATAAAGCTCTTAAAATTGGTAAAATTGGGATATCATTACAATTTTTGGTACAGAGTAAACTTCTTAGTATATTGTATTTTCCTTATGCCTGAAAATAGGTTAGGTTAGGTTACGTGGGTTGCTCGCTAGCAAGCGAGTTCACACGGAGGCCTTATGGCCCATTAGAATTACCATTCCCTAGCGATGAGAGAATGGTTACCCTCCCTAATTTCGTTGACTACTTGGTTCGTTCGGTCTCCATGTAAACCAGCCGGTGCTTTTAATAAAAAAGATAATGTTTATCAGTGACGCATCTCTGAGACAGTCTAGATCATGAAAAAGAACTCTACCCAGATAGAGTAGTCTGTGCTCTTGTAAGTCACATAGAAGGTGTTGTACCGATTCCACTTCCTCTTCGTCCAAGCAGCTTCTACAGTAGCTATGATTTGGGTAGCCCATACGTTCTGACATATGTCCAATCATACAGTGCCCAGTAATTATACCAGTTAGAAGCCTAATCGAGTTCTTACCAAGAGATAAGAGGGTCTTAGTCCTATCCGTTGTCAGAGTGGGCCAGAGCAGTCTCGATATTCTACAAGTGGTGAGATTTGACCACCTGAGTTCCGTCTCACTCAGAGCCCATTCATCTATCAGTTTTGATAGGGTCGTCAGGGGAGCGTGAATATCCTTTTGCGCAAGGGTTAAGTCCAGGGACGACCCTTTGGTTGCGCATTCATCAGATACAGTATAGTCGAATTTTCGAGATTTAGTTCCCGGATTCTTCTCGCGGCAGTATAGATGGCATATATCTCTGCCTGAAGGACCGTGCAGGTGTCAGGTAGTCGAAGACACAGTAGAAGATTTAGTTTATCGGAGAAGATTCCCAATCCCGTGCCTCTTTCTGTCTTTGAGCCATCTGTGTAGATTGAGATCACGTCATCCCTTAGGACAGTATTCGCGGCCCAATCATCCCTTGTCGGTATTTTGGTCTTGAATGACCTATTAAAATTCAGTGTAGATAGAATGTAATAAGTCTTGGTATCCACCGCTCTCCACCAAACAAGAGCTCCGTAGGTCAAGATAGGTCTTATGACCGCGGTGTACATTCAGTGCACAATGTATGGTTTAAGACCCCATCTTTTCCCAAAGGTTTTCTTACATATATAAAAGGCACATAATGCCTTCTTCATTCGACTCTCAGCATTACGTTTCCACGTGAGTTTAGAGTCTAGGATTACTCCAAGATATTTGGCTTCGCTTGAGGTGTTCAAAATGGTACCATCCAAACGCGGAGGTCTGAATTCTGGAATTTTGTACCTCCTGGTAAAAAGAACCAGTTCAGTTTTGGCCGGGTTGACACCCAGACCGTTTTCCTTGGCCCATGATAGTAGAACGCTGAGGGCTGATTCCATGAGTTCACTTATTGTTGGAAGAAACTTCCCTTGAATAAGGAGCACGACGTCGTCAGCATATGCGACTACTTTGAAGCCCATCCTACTGAGTCTGAAAAGGATTTTATTCACGACAAGATTCCACAGGAGTGGAGAGATAACACCACCTTGTGGTGTGCCCCTTGTCACGACTTTCCTTGTCTTGCCAATACCCATATTAGAGTTAATGGCCCTACTCTTAAGCATGTTTTCTGTCCAGTTTTTTATCCGTTGATCGACACCTAGGTCACCCAGTGCATCGACTATTGCGGATATGTTCACGTTGTTAGACGCACCCTCAACGTCCAAGAAAGATGCCATAACATATTCCTTTATGTAAAGTGCCTTCTCTATGGTTCCGACAACGTCATGTAAGGCTGCCTCCACCGACCTTCCTTTCAGGTATGCGTGTTGTGCTCTACAGAAGTTATCAGGAGAGATGATGTTCCTGACATGGATGTCGACCAATCTTTCCAATGTTTTCAATAAAAACGATGACAGACTGATCGGCCTATAGTCTTTGGCGGTACTATGGTTTACTTTTCCCGCTTTGGGGATAAATACCACTGTAACCTCTCTCCATACTTTAGGAATGTATCCTGTTTACAGGCTGCTCCTAAATATCATAATTAGCCATGGCATGATGGTGGTGATCGATTTTTGGAGTAGTGCTGGGAATATGCCATCTGGCCCTGGGGATTTATAGGGCTTGAAGGATGACACCGCCCACGAAATTTTCTCCATACTAACAATGGAACTGACTAATTCACTTATGCGGATTCGAGAAGCTGCGAGGTGCTCCAATGTGGAGCCTTCATTTTCATCATCTCTGCAACCCGGAAAGTGTGTCTCCATAAGTAGTTCCAGAGTTTCGGTGCTACTTTCAGTAAAGTTACCATCCGGTTTCATCAGGAATCCAGGCGTACCGAGGTCTTTGGATAGCACCTTACGTAGACAGTGATGCCTCCGTGGTACTCTCCAGCTCATCACAGAAACGCTTCCAGGATTCCTTCTTAGCCCTTCTGGTTTCCCTCATGAAAGTATTGAAGCTTTGACGATAGTCGTCCCAGCTTAACGGGTTCTGATCCCTCTTCGCTTTATTAAATAGTTTCCTACATTCTTTCCTTAGCTGCATTAGTTTAGGATTCCACCATGGTTGCCGGAATTTCCTAGGTACCTGCCGCATCCTACATGAAGCATAGTAGGCTTCCCTTAAAGTCCTGGATAGATAATCTACTGAGTCGTCCAAGTCTTGTGTACCATGTAGTACATCCGTTTCCGGAGGTGGTATGGTATCAATCAGATTACCGAATTTGACCCAGTCGGTTTTCCTAGGATTTCTAAAGGGGTTTTCCCTAGCCATCGTAAGCTGTATCGTAAAGATTATTCTGTGATGATCAGAGAATGAGCACTCGAGTGATACTCTTCAATCAAGAATTCTGACTAAGTCAGTGTTCCCTACCAAAGTAATATCAATGACCTGTTCCCTGATCCTATTGAAAAACGTTGGTCTATTACCCCTATTGCAAACACTAAGGTTAGTAGTTAGAATGTATTGAAGTAAACACTCACCCCTGTCATTTATATCCGAGCTCCCCCACAGAGTATGATGGGCATTAGCATCACATCCTATGACAAGATCATGGCCCCTTGTATCACACCATTCTATTAGTGTGCGTACGGCACGTGAGGGCGGATTGTCTTCGTCGTACGGTAGGTACGCAGATGATATAATTAGAGTTGGTAGCCCCTGTCGCTCTAATGCAACTACCGTTAAATCACCAGAACTGTAATTAGATAGAAGGAAAACTTTAATGTCTTTCCTGACCAAAATACAGCTCCTTATTTTACCTTCAGGGATTGGAGAGAGGAGCACATAGTTTCGTGAACTTTACTGGCTGCAAGCCAGGGTTCTTGGATTAAGGCCACGTGGATAACTTCCTTCTCCATAAAGCGCAGCAAGTCGTCCGTTGCTGCTTCGGAGTGGTGCAGATTAATCTGTACCACCCTCAGGCCGCTTGGACTCATCACTGCGTTTCTCTGCGGGCAAGATCAACCGAAGTGGGTTGAGCCCGTACTTTATGACGCCTTGAGAGGAACGAAGGAGTCGGAGGGATTCTGAACCAATTTGATCCAGAGATCCTTACCTTCTCCATTGTCCCTCGTGCGTCCTCGTTCTATCGTCCAGTCATCAGTACCAAGTTCCTTATTCTGACTCTTGATTAGTGTTAGTATGGATTTGTCCTCCAGAATAGGAGGAGGAACCCACACTCTCACCGTCGTACGAAGAGGTACTTGGTCCAGTTGGACGATTTCAATCTTCGCGTTGGGCCAGGGTTCGCCAACTCCTCGGATGCAGTTTTTGAGAAAGGCTAGGGCTTTCTCATTACCGCATCCTATGATTTTGACCCCCTTTGACCATTTGGCGCCATCGAACGCAGTAAAGGAGTCATCCTCACTGCGTGCGAGTTCGTCAACTAGTGCCCGCAAGATCTTCTCCTCCAGAAGTAGCCATCTGTCCGTAGTAATTTTCCCATCGGGATGACTACGGTCTATGATGGCTACTTGTAGCTCAGGTGCTGATGTTAAGCTAGTCGATGGTTTCAACCGCTTACCCTCAGACACCTGCGTTTCACCTGACCTTTGCCGCTTTATACTGGGCCTGCTTGCTGTGACCGTCGCCGTACCTCGAGAAGAGGAAGATGCAGACAGTCCCTTGGGTGTTGTGCTAGCAGACTTTGTCATGCCGCATTGGTCATCACCTCTCTTTGGTCCCGACGTGGCCTTCTTTGATGATGGCTGTACGTTGAGATTCTCCGAGACGGTGACCGTGTTCGGTCCAGTGCTGGCAAGCGGCACATGTTTAGATGTGGTCACATGCCTGCTCTGGTTTGGTTCTGTCTTAGTCGTGGCTGGCCTGACCTCCACAACAGTAGTATTCAGCATGGCCTCATACTTCTGTATGTGGTAGGTATGTTTACGCCGCAAACGCTTTTCTCGGTAGTCAGAGTCGCAGGATCCCTAGAGTCAAGCGATCTGACGTACCAGAAAGAGCGTTTGTAGCCCGCTAACCATTTCCGTTCGTCCTGTTCCGTGTCCTGTCTGTTTTTCGGCTGAGAGGACACCATGCGCACGTCCACCTCATCAGTCTCGTAAAGATTTAGATCTTTCAGACCTGAGAGATTGTCGTCACTGTCGTCCGAGGTTACTCTGTCCTGTCTGGTAAGAAATTTTTCCGTTCTGTCTACCCCAGTAGCATTTTCGACTACCAGACCTGGGTTACTTGTCCGTATCGTCGCAGTCACAGTAGCTCCAGTGGCACTCAGACCTGTGGCTTCCACCTGAGTACACACGTTACCCTTGGAGATTTTAGCACCCTCGACCAAGGATATAGGGCCATCTTTATCTTCTGACATTTCATGGGGGGGGAGGGTTTGGTAGTTTATACCACTACCACAGGTGTGAGGTATGGGGAGGGTAGTTCTTAGTTCACATCCTAGGATGCTTAAGCCTCTGCACAGTGCCCGAAGATTCAAGGTGACTACCCGTAGCAGAGGATACCTGAAAATAACTTTGACAGTTTTCAAGCTACGAGAGTTTTCTGTACCTCATTTCAATCCATAAGAAACGCACTTTCTTTTGACATATCGCTTACTCAAAAGTTTTAAGTTCTTAAAATTGGTAAAATTGGGATATCATTAAAATTTTTGGTACAGAGTAAATTTCTTAGTACATTGTATTTTCCCTATTCCTGCAACTAACTTTAACAGTTTTCAAGCTATGACAGTTTTGTATACCTCATTTCAATCCATAAGAAACGCACTTTCTTTTGATATATCGCTTATTCAAAAGTCTTAAGTTCTTAAAATTGGTAAAATTGGGATATCATTTAAATATTTGGTACAGAGTAAATTTCTTAGTATATTGTATTTTCCCTATTGCTGCAAATAACTTTGACAGTTTTCAAGCTACGACAGTTCTGCATACCTCATTTTAATCCATAAGAAACGCACTTTCTTTGACATATCTCTTATTCAAAAGTTTTAAGTTCTTAAAATTGGTAAAATTGGGATATCATTCAAATTTTTGGTATAGGGTAAATTTTTTAGTAAATGGTATTTTTCCTATTCCTTTAAATAACTTTGACAGTTTTCAAGCTACGACAGTTTTGTATACCTCATTTTAATCCATAATAAACGTACTTTCTTTTGACATATCACTTATTCAAAAGTTTTAAGTTCTTAAAATTGGTAAAATTGGGATATCATTACAATTTTTGGTACAGAGTAAATTTCTTAGTATATTGTATTTTCCCTATTCCTGCAAATAACTTTGACAGCTTTCAAGCTATGACAGTTTTGTATACCTCATTTCAATCCATAAGAAACCCACTTTCTTTTGACATATCGCTTATTCAAAAATATTATTTCTTAGTATATTGTATTTTCCCTATTCCTGCAAATAACTTTGACAGTTTTCAAGCTATGAGAGTTTTGTATACCTCATTTTAATCCATAAGAAAGCCACTTTCTTTTGACATATCGCTTATTCAAAAGTCTTAAGTTCATAAAAGTGGTATAATTGGGATATCATTACAATTTTTGGTACAGAGTAAATTTCTTAGTATATTGTATTTTCCCTATTCCTGCAAATAACTTTGACAGTTTTCAAGCTACGACAGTTTTGTATACCTCATTTTAATCCATAAGAAACGTACTTTCTTTTGACATATTGCTTATTCAAAAATATTAAGTTCTTAAAATTGGGATATCACTACAATTTTTGGTACAGAGTAAATTTGTTAGTATATTGTATTTTCCCTATGCCTGCAAATAACTTTGACAGTTTTCAAGCTACGACAGTTTTGTATACCTCATTTTAATCCATAAGAAATGCACTTTCTTTTGACATATCGCTTATTCAAAAATATTAAGTTTTTAAAATTGGTAAAATTGGGATATTATTCAAATTTTTGGTACAGAGTAAACTTCTTAGTATATTGTATTTTCCCTATACCTGAAAATAACTTTGACAGTTTTCAAGCTACGAGAGTTTTGTGTACCTCATTTTAATCCATAAGAAAACCACTTTCTTTTGACATATCGCTTCTTCAAAAATCCTAAGTTCTTAAAATTGGTAAAATTGGATTATCATTAAAATTTTTGGGTACAGAGTAAATTTCTTAATATTGTATTTTCCGTATTCCTGCAAATAACTTTGACAGTTTTCAAGCTATGACAGTTTTGTATACCTCATTTCAATCCATAAGAAACGCAGTTTTTTTTGACATATCGCTTATTCAAAAGTCTTAAGTTCATAAAATTGTTAAAATTAGGATATCATTACAATTTTTGGTATAGGGTAAATTTTTTAGTAAATGGTATTTTCCCTATTCCTTTAAATAACTTTGACAGTTTTCAAGCTACGACAGTTTTGTATACCTCATTTCAATCCATAAGAAACGCACTTTCTTTTGACATATCGCTTATTCAAAAATATTAAGTTCTTAGAATTGGTAAAATTGGGATATAATTACAATTTTTGGTACAGAGAAAATTTCTTAGTATTTTCCCTATTCCCGAAAATAACTTTGACAGTTTCCAAGCTACGAGGGTTTTGCGTACCTCATTTTCTTTTGACACATCGCTTATTCAAAAATCTTAAGTTCTTAAAATTGGTAAAATTGGGATATCATTACAATTTTTGTGCAGAGTAAATTTCTTGGTATATTGTATTTTCAATATTCCTGCAAATAACTTTGACAGTTTTCAAGCTACGACAGTTTTGTATACCTCATTTCAATCCATAAGAAACGCACTTTCTTTTGACATATCGCTTATTCAGAGGTTTTAAGTTCATAAAATTGGTAAAATTGGGATATCATTATAATTTTTGGTGCAGAGTAAATTTCTTAGTATATTGTATTTTCACTATTCCGACAGTTTTGTATACCTCATTTTAATCCATAAGAAACGCACTTTTTTCGAAGTATCGCTTATTCAAAAGTATTAAGTTCTTAAAATTGCGATATCATTACAATTTTTGGTACAGAGTAAATTTCTTAGTATATTGTATTTTCCCTATTCCTGCAAATAACTTTGACAGTTTTCAAGCTATGAGAGTTTTGTATACCTCATTTTAATCCATAAGAAAGCCACTTTCTTTTGACATATCGCTTCTTCATAAATCTTAAGTTCTTAAACTTGGTAAAATTGGAATATAAGTACAATTTTTGGTGCAGAGTAAATTTTCTTATTATATTATTTTTTCCCTACTCCTGCAAATAACTTTGACAGTTTTCAAGCTACGAGAGTTTTGTATACCTCATTTTAATACATAAGAAACGCACTTTCTTTTGACATATCGCTTATTCAAAAATATTAAGTTCTTAAAATTGGTAAAATTGAGATATCATTCAAATTTTTGGTACAGAGTAAACTTCTTAGTATATTGTATTTTCCCTATGCCTGAAAATAACTTTGACAGTTTTCAAGCTACGAGAGTTTTGTGTAGCTCATTTTAATCCATAAGAAACCCCCTTTCTTTTGACATATCGCTTCTTCAAAAGTCCTAAGTTCTTAAAATTGGTAAAATTGTGATATCATTAAAATTTTTGGTACAGAGTAAATTTCTTAGTATATTGTATTATCCCTACTCCTGCAAATAACTTTGACAGTTTTCAAGCTACGACAGTTCTGTATACCTCGTTTTAATTCATAACAAACGCACTTTCTTTTGACATATCACTTGTTCAAAGTTTAAGTTCTTAAAATTGGGTAAAATTGGGATATCATTCCAATTTTTGGTACAGAGTAAATTTTGTATTGTATTTTCCCTATTCCTGCAAATAACTATGACAGTTTTGTATACCTCATTTCAATCCATAAGAAACGCACTTTCTTTTGACATATCGTTTATTCAAAATTCTTAAGTTCTTAAAATTGGTAAAATTGGGATATCATTACAATTTTTGTATAGGATAAATTTTTTAGTAAATGGTATTTTCCTTATTCCTTTAAATAACTTTGACAGTTTTCAAGCTACGACAGTTTTGTATAACTCATTTTAATCCATAAGAAACGCATTTTCTTTTGACATATCGCTTATTAAAAAATATTAAGTTCTTAAAATTGGTAAAATTGGGATATCATTCAAATTTTTAGTACAGAGTAAATTTTTAGTATTGGTAAAACTGGATATCATTAAAATATTTGGTACAGAGTAAATTTCTTAGTATATTGTATTATCTGGCAAAATTGGGATATCATTACAATTTTTGGTGCAGAGTAAATTTCTTAGTATATTGTATTTTCCCTATTCCTGCAAATAACTTAACAGTTTTCAAGCTACGACAGTTTTGTATACCTCATTTCAATCCATAAGAAACGCACTTTCTTTTGGCATATCGCTTATTCAAAAATATTAAGTTCTTAGAATTGGTAAATTGGGATATAATTACAATTTTTGGTACAGAGAAAATTTCTTAGTATTTTCCCTATTCCCGAAAATAACTTTGACAGTTTCCAAGCTACGAGGATTTTGCGTACCTCATTTTCTTTTGACACATCGCTTCTTCAAAAATCTTAAGTTCTTAAAATTGGTAAAATTGAGATATCATTACAATTTTTGGTACAGAGTTAATTTCTTAGTATATTGTATGTTCCCTATTCCTGCAAATAACTTTGACAGTTTTCAAGCTACGACAGTTTTGTATACCTCATTTTTATCCATAAGAATTGCACTTTCTTTTGACATATCGCTTATTCAGAGGTTTTAAGTTCTTAAAATTGGTAAATTGGGATATCATTATAATTTTTGGTGCAGAGTAAATTTCTTAGTATATTGTATTTTCCCTATTCCTGAAAATAACTTTGACAGTTTTTGTAATAAAACCCTACAAAATTAGGATTTCTTTTATATGTCTGTTTCACAAAGAGACATTTGGTTAAAGGCTAAATATAAAAAGGACTATGGGAGCCATAAAATCGCTAGCTTCAGTCGGGTGGGGAGGTTCGCGTCCTTCAATATTAAGTCTCAGGATACAGATATTATTTGTATATAGACTCCCTAGAAATTACTAACCTTACGTTAAAAAAATGGATCATGATAACTATATTCTCATAAAAAATACAAAAATCCCCCGATATAGTTAAATGTGAAAAGCAATACACAAAGGGTTGTGATAAATTTACCTATATTATTAAAAGTCTTCAAGATGTTAGTAGAAAACTATGCTTTAGAACCTGCGCCTACCAATATCCTGACAGCATAAAACCTATTTTAGTCAGAGTCCCATATTTAAACATATCCTAGCTTACATGTTGAATTTATTAAACAAATTATTCATCCCATAAATAGTAAGAAATATGGAAAATTAATTATATAAAAGTTATAAAAAAATACTATATAAACATTAGCAAATTTAATAAATTAAATATACATAATAATCTAGATTTAAATTTTTAAAAATTATAGAAATTTTGCAAATAACAAAAATAACAACGATATTTAAAAACTATCGAACGATTCGGTGACGTTTTTTAATTAGCAATTTAACATAATTTGAACCATGTAATTAACATAATCAAAAGAGATCACAACTGTAAGTAATGTAATGTAACATAATAAGTAAGAGATTGTCTTTTTTATACCCTCCACCACCATCAGTGGTGGAGTATATATATTCTGGATCCTTATGAAATTCTGAGTCGATTTAGCTATGTCCGTCTGTCCGTCTGTCCGTGTGTCTTTCTGTCTGTCTGTCTGTGTAAAACACGCTCACGTTAAAACTAAGCAAAGGAAATCAACCAAATTCACCCAAAATATTTATTATTATCCTAAGCAGCTTGGTATTGAAAATCAGCAAAATCGGTTCACCACGTAAAAAGTTATGAGTAAAAATTTCAGACTACCTCGAAAAAAATTACGTTTTTTTCCTAATTCTTTGAAGTTTTCTCAGAAACTACCAAAGATATTTCGATGAATTTTGTCACACATTATTTTTTCAGGACAGTGATTAATTATGTTCAAAATCTTTACAATCGATCCAATATTTCCCATAGCCCCCATACAAAGGTATATATTCCTGGAAATTAGTTTATCGTTAATAACTCCCTCAAATATATCGGTATCAACACAAAATTTTGTACATGCAAATATAATATGAACAAAAATCATACTATCAACGTAGATCTCAATCGGTCCACAATTGGTCATAGCTCCCATATAAGGTCCACTTCCGAAAATCATTTAAAAGTTCATATTTCATTGTCAAATAAAGCTATCTTGATAAAATTCGACACAAATATGTTTAGTCTAAATATAAATCACCCTACGAAATTTTTTTCGGATAGGCCCATAATTGGTCATATGTCCCATATAAGGTCCTCTTCCGAAAATCACTTAAACGCATATATTTCATTGAATTATAGAGCTATCGGGATAAAATTCGACACAAATATGTTTTGTATACATACAAATCATTCTACAAAATTTTTTACGGATCGGTCCATTTTTGGTCATAACTGCCATATAAGGCCCACTTCCGAAAATCACTTAAAAACATATATTTCATTGTCAAATAAAGTTATCGTAATAAAATTCGACATAAATATATTTTGTCTAAATATGAATAACTCTACGAAATTTTTTCCGCATAGGCCCATAATTGGTCATAACACCCATATAAGGTCCACTTCCGAAAATCACTTAAACGCATATATTTCATTGAATTCTGAAGCTATCGGGATAAAATTCGACACAAATATGTTTTGTGTACATTCAAATTATTCCACCAAATATTTTACGGATCGGTCCGTTATTGGTCATAGCTCCCATATAAGGCCCACTTCCGAATACCACATAAAAGCACATATCTCATTATCAAATAAAGCTATCTTGATAAAATTCGACACAAAAATATTTTGTCTTTATATGAGTCACTCTACGAAATTTTTTAGGGATAGGCTCATAATTGGTCATAGCTCCAATATAAGGTCCACTTCCGAAAATCACTTAAACGCATATATTTCATTAAGTTTTAAAGCTAAAGGATAAAATTCGACAAAAATTCGATTCCAAAAATCACTTAAACGCACATATTTCATTGTCAAATAAAGTTATCTTGATAAAATTCGACACAAATATGTTTTGTCTTTATATGAATCACTCTACGAAATTTTTTCAGGATAGGCTCCCATAGAGGGTCCACTTACGAAAATCACTTAAACGCATATATTTCTTTGAATAATAAAGCTATCAGGATAAACTTGAATATGTTTTGTGAGCATATAAATCATTCTACCAAGTTTTTTCCGGATTGGTCCATATATGGTAATATCTTCTATATAAGGTCCACTTCAAAAAAATTACTTAAACGCACATATTTCATTATCAAATAAAGATATCTTGATTTCTGTAAGGTCATAGCTCCTATACATATTAGAGGTCTGCATCGAATAACTTATCTTATCGGTCGATAATTGGTCACAACTCCCATGTAAGGACCATTTCCGAAAATTACTCAAATGCACATTGAAAATCAAAGTTATCGGGATAAAATTCGACATAAATGTGTATTTTGTATTTATATATATACTACGGATTTTTTTTTAGGATCGGTCTATAAGTTGTCTTAGTTCTCACATAAGGTATACTTCTGAAAATCACTTAATAACACTTAATTCGCAATTAAATGATTATATCCGGATAAAATTCAAAATAAGTATGTTCTGAGTACAGATAAATCATTCTGTTAAAATGTTTTCGAACTGGCCTATTAATGTAAATATTTCTGGACCTAATTAAAAGTAGTTTACATATGCATAAATGTTAATACCCTCAATACGGAAACAAAAATTTTGCCAAGTTATCTAAAGATTAGATAGTTAAATAGGTTTTAATAAAAAGTAGCTTGCTGGTGGAGGGTATTTAAGATTCGGCATAGCCGAATATAGCACTCTAACTTGTTTTTTTTTTAAATTCTTTTTGCGTAAAATGTATGTAAATGGTATATGCAAGATTTTGTTCTAAATTTTATTCATTTATTTATGGACTGATCACTTGGTAAAGTAAACCTGTGAAGAAAAATTAATTTGTTGTAATTTTAAAATAATTTAAGTGTATTTCCGAAATTCTTACCAGTCAATATCTTGCAATCGAAGAAATGAAAAGAAATGTTTAATTTAGCAAAAATTGTGGAAAAAATCGAAATTTTGCTTTTCATCCAATAAAAGGAATAATAATTTGGCTATGATGTGTCTTGGAGTTGTTAATGCTGGAATTGACTTTGAGGCTTCTTTCATTCCTCGGCGTCGAGTCTAACCTCAAAACCAAGTTTCACCCGTATGATCAGAGGAAAATCCTCCACGGTTTTAAAACACAGTAAGTTATTTTATCCCAAGAATTCTAGATTTATTTCGATATCTTTTCAAAATTATGCTGGGATTTAAAAGATTATCACTGTGATATTTTATATTCAATTTTAACAAAATTATATCATACCTTATGAATTTGTAAGATTTCTTTGGGGAGCAAAATTTTGTTGAAACAATTTTTTAAGGTTAATTTTATAAAAGGTTTTTTTTAATATTCTTCTTTTATTTGCTAAATTGGATCTTTATTGAATCACGGTTTTACACAAAAAGAAAGATGTATCATGGTTTTTGGTAATAAGAAGGCTTCAATTATTGGTTGGTTAGGTATGTAACCATTTATGTATAGAACGATTATTCGTCTTATAGAACGATTATTCGTCTTATGAAACGATTATTCGTTGATTGTAGTAGATTTGCTCGACACTGCATTATCACATTTAAAACAATAAAAACTTTACAAATTAATTGAATAAAATTTCCTACAATAAAAGATTTTCTTCCAAATTAATAATTTTAATTAAATAATTATTATCCAGAAATCAGTTTTGCATGGATTTGATTGTTTGTCATTTGACCAATACTTTGTAAGTTAATGTATAGACAAGTCAAATGTTTATAAACATCAATGTTGCGAGAGCAATTTTTTCTTTAAGGTGGCCATGCGGATTTTATGTAGGTGTTACAAAGTTATGCATATAGAGGAAATACATGTAAAGTAAAATAAATTGTGTATCTTATACATACGTATGTATCTTTTACTTTCGACGCATTCCATAGTAAGTATATAAAGAAAGTCTTAAGGTCATTGAAAATAGAATAATAATAAGAAAAAAGTTTAGAAAATATTTTTATATACATATAAAAAAAATTGTGGGTGAATCATAAACGTTCATTACAAACGAACGATTATTCGTCTTATAGAACGATTATTCGTCTTATGAAACGATTATTCGTTGATTGTAGTAGATTTGCTCGACACTGCATTATCACATTTAAAACAATAAAAACTTTACAAATTAATTGAATAAAATTTCCTACAATAAAAGATTTTCTTCCAAATTAATAATTTTAATTAAATAATTATTATCCAGAAATCAGTTTTGCATGGATTTGATTGTTTGTCATTTGACCAATACTTTGTAAGTTAATGTATAGACAAGTCAAATGTTTATAAACATCAATGTTGCGAGAGCAATTTTTTCTTTAAGGTGGCCATGCGGATTTTATGTAGGTGTTACAAAGTTATGCATATAGAGGAAATACATGTAAAGTAAAATAAATTGTGTATCTTATACATACGTATGTATCTTTTACTTTCGACGCATTCCATAGTAAGTATATAAAGAAAGTCTTAAGGTCATTGAAAATAGAATAATAATAAGAAAAAAGTTTAGAAAATATTTTTATATACATATAAAAAAAATTGTGGGTGAATCATAAACGTTCATTACAAAACCAGAGAATATTGACTCTTGAAGTAACAATATTAAATGGAAAGAGAACGTTACAATTTTATTATCTTTCGCATGAAATGTGCCAATTATTTTTCCTTCCATATCTTCCAATTTATAATAATGGTTTCAAAGTTTTTCTCTGATTTTGGCCTTAACAAATAATGGTGCAAACTTAGCATTAAAGCGTTTTTCGGCATTGCTTTGCACGAAGTTTCGTCGAAAAACTTCTTGGCCAACTTGAAATATTTGTTGTCTAGTCCGTAAGTTATAATAATGACAATTTTGTTCAAAAGACTTTTTCATATTTTTCTGTAACTCATTTCGAATTACTTGTAGATTGTCGTCATGAGACAATTTATAATTTGGTTCGTCCAAAAGTTTGACTTTTCTTAACAGGTCATAGGACGCTGCATGAGTAATCATGTCGAAGCCAAACAAAGCATGATATGGGGAGGTGTTAATTGCTTGATGATGGGAATTTCTAAGCGCACAACTGATAGCATCAAGCTTCTCGTCCCATTTCGTATGGTCGTTTTTAAGAAAAGATCGAATGCCTGCGATTATAGATCGATTAACTCGTTCTGATGCATTCGATTGTGGCGAATAATATGCGGTAAAAATGTGAGTGATTCCGAGAGAAATGAAAAAGGCACCTAACTCATTGGCTTTGAATTGGGAACCATTATCACTGACGATAAATTCTGGTACACCATACACACTAAATATTTGTTTTTCTAAAAAATCTTTGATGGCCTTTGAAGTAAATTTTCTAAGAGGACAGAGCCAATGAAATTTTGACATATGATCAAGAACGATTAATAAACCTATATTTCCAGATTTGCTTCTGGGATATGGACCCAAGAGATCAATATAAAATCTCTGGAATGGACGTTCTGAAACAACCTGGTTACCCATTGCAGGCTTCATAATAAAATTAGGAGCCTTGGTTGTTTTGCACGTTTCACAGCTGGAAATATAGTCCCTAACGTCTTTGACCATTCCTGGACAGAAAAAGGTCCTTCTAAGCAAATCCAAAGTTTTGCCAATGCCTCCATGAGCAGTAGTGGGTGTGTTATGGTGACTTTTGATCACCTCTTTTCTTAAATTAACAGGAATCCAGAGCTTCCAAGCATTCTGTTCATTTTCCTCCACTCCATCATAGTGTCTGGTACAAATGTAAACGAAGTCATCAACTATTTTGATGTCTGGGTATTTGTTTTCATTTTCCCTAACTTTAGCTATTAAATTCGTATAATCTGGTTCTTTAAAACAAGGTGAAGACATATCAATGAGAGGCAAATTGTTTTCCAATGAGGATACTTCATTGCAATGAATCCTAGAAAGGGCATCAGGAACTATGTTCTCCTTGCCTTTTCGATGGCTTATAGTAAACTTATAGGACTGTAGTTTTAGAGCCCAACGAGCCAATCTACCACTTAGATTGGGCTGTCGCATGAGCCAAACTAGACTTGCATGGTCAGTCACCACCTCGAACTCTTGTAACTCTAAGTAGCAACGGAAGCGCTGAATAGCTTAAATGGCAGCTAAGCACTCACGCTCCGTTACACTATAGTTACGTTGAGCCGAGTTGAGCTTTTTGCTCATGAAAGCTATTGGCTTTTCATTGCCTTCATTGTCCAATTGGATCAACACTGCACCAATGCCATAGTCACTGGCATCACAGTGTAAAAAGAACTTTTTTTTAAAGTCCGGGTTCGTAAGAATAGGTGCAGATGTGAGTAAAGACTTGATTCTTTAAAATGCATTGTTGGCCTCTGTGGTCCTAACAAATTTTCTTTTTGTAGATATGGTTTCAGATATGGGAAAAACTACTGATGAGAAGTTCTCTATGAACCTGCGGTACCAGCCCGCAAGGCCCAGAAATCCCCTAACCTATCTTAGGTTTTTGGGAACTGGCCAATTCTGAATGGCACTAACTTTTTCGGGGTCTGTGGTGATCCCGCCATCTCCAATCACGTAACCAAGGTATCGAACCTGAGTTACGCAAAAGTGACTTTTGGTAACGTTTATTGTCAAGTTCGCTTTTTGAAATTGTCCTGCAATTCGAGTCAAACCTCAAAATCAAGTTTCACCCGTATGATCAGAGGAAAATCCTCCACGGTTTTAAACACAGTAAGTTATTTTATCCCAAGAATTCTAGATTTATTTCGATATCTTTTCAAAATTATGCTGGGATTTAAAAGATTATCACTGTGATATTTTATATTCAATTTTAACAAAATTATATCATACCTTATGAATTTGTAAGATTTCTTTGGGGAGCAAAATTTTGTTGAAACAATTTTTTAAGGTTAATTTTATAAAAGGTTTTTTTTTTAATATTCTTCTTTTATTTGCTAAATTGGATCTTTATTGAATCACGGTTTTACACAAAAAGAAAGATGTATCATGGTTTTTGGTAATAAGAAGGCTTCAATTATTGGTTGGTTAGGTATGTAACCATTTATGTATAGAACGATTATTCGTCTTATAGAACGATTATTCGTCTTATGAAACGATTATTCGTTGATTGTAGTAGATTTGCTCGACACTGCATTATTACATTTAAAACAATAAAAACTTTACAAATGAATTGAATAAAATTTCCTACAATAAAAGATTTTCTTCCAAATTAATAATTTTAATTAAATAATTATTATCCAGAAATCAGTTTTGCATGGATTTGATTGTTTGTCATTTGACCAATACTTTGTAAGTTAATGTATAGACAAGTCAAATGTTTATAAACATCAATGTTGCGAGAGCAATTTTTTCTTTAAGGTGGCCATGCGGATTTTATGTAGGTGTTACAAAGTTATGCATATAGAGGAAATACATGTAAAGTAAAATAAATTGTGTATCTTATACATACGTATGTATCTTTTACTTTCGACGCATTCCATAGTAAGTATATAAAGAAAGTCTTAAGGTCATTGAAAATAGAATAATAATAAGAAAAAAGTTTAGAAAATATTTTTATATACATATAAAAAAAATTGTGGGTGAATCATAAACGTTCATTACAAAACCAGAGAATATTGACTCTTGAAGTAACAATATTAACTGGAAAGAGAACGTTACAATTTTATATCTTTCGCATGAAATGTGCCAATTATTTTTCCTTCCATATCTTCCAATTTATAATAATGGTTTCAAAGTTTTTCTCTGATTTTGGCCTTAACAAATAATGGTGCAAACTTAGCATTAAAGCGTTTTTCGGCATTACTTTGCACGAAGTTTCGTCGAAAAACTTCTTGGCCAACTTGAAATATTTGTTGTCTAGTCCGTAAGTTATAATAATGACAATTTTGTTCAAAAGACTTTTTCATATTTTCTGTAACTCATTTCGAATTACTTGTAGATTGTCGTCATGAGACAATTTATAATTTGGTTCGTCCAAAAGTTTGACTTTTCTTAACAGGTCATAGGACGCTGCATGAGTAATCATGTCGAAGCCAAACAAAGCATGATATGGGGAGGTGTTAATTGCTTGATGATGGGAATTTCTAAGCGCACAACTGATAGCATCAAGCTTCTCGTCCCATTTCGTATGGTCGTTTTAAGAAAAGATCGAATGCCTGCGATTATAGATCGATTAACTCGTTCTGATGCATTCGATTGTGGCGAATAATATGCGGTAAAAATGTGAGTGATTCCGAGAGAAATGAAAAAGGCACCTAACTCATTGGCATTGAATTGGGAACCATTATCACTGACGATAAATTCTGGTACACCATACACACTAAATATTTGTTTTTCTAAAAAATCTTTGATGGCCTTTGAAGTAAATTTTCTAAGAGGACAGAGCCAATGAAATTTTGACATATGATCAAGAACGATTAATAAACCTATATTTCCAGATTTGCTTCTGGGATATGGACCCAAGAGATCAATATAAAATCTCTGGAATGGACGTTCTGAAACAACCTGGTTACCCATTGCAGGCTTCATAATAAAATTAGGAGCCTTGGTTGTTTTGCACGTTTCACAGCTGGAAATATAGTCCCTAACGTCTTTGACCATTCCTGGCCAGAAAAAGGTCCTTCTTAGCAAATCCAAAGTTTTGCCAATGCCTCCATGAGCAGTAGTGGGTGTGTTATGGTGACTTTGTTCACCTCTTTTCTTAAATTAACAGGAATCCAGAGCTTCCAAGCATTCTGTTCATTTTCCTCCACTCCATCATAGTGTCTGGTACAAATGTAAACGAAGTCATCAACTATTTTGATGTCTGGGTATTTGTTTTCATTTTCCCTAACTTTAGCTATTAAATTCGTATAATCTGGTTCTTTAAAACAAGGTGAAGACATATCAATGAGAGGCAAATTGTTTTCCAATGAGGATACTTCATTGCAATGAATCCTAGAAAGGGCATCAGGAACTATGTTCTCCTTGCCTTTTCGATGGCTTATAGTAAACTTATAGGACTGTAGTTTTAGAGCCCAACGAGCCAATCTACCACTTAGATTGGGCTGTCGCATGAGCCAAACTAGACTTGCATGGTCAGTCACCACCTCGAACTCTTGTAACTGTAAGTAGCAACGGAAGCGCTGAATAGCTTCAATGGCAGCTAAGTTATAGTTACGTTGAGCAGCTATAGTTACGTTGAGCCGAGTTGAGCTTTTTGCTCATGAAAGCTATTGGCTTTTCATTGCCTTCATTGTCCAATTGGATCAACACTGCACCAATGCCATAGTCACTGGCATCACAGTGTAAAAAGAACTTTTTTTTAAAGTCCGGGTTCGTAAGAATAGGTGCAGATGTGAGTAAAGACTTGATTCTTTAAAATGCATTGTTGGCCTCTGTGGTCCAAACAAATTTTCTTTTTGTAGATATGGTTTCAGATATGGGAAAAACTACTGATGAGAAGTTCTCTATGAACCTGCGGTACCAGCCCGCAAGGCCCAGAAATCCCCTAACCTGTCTTAGGTTTTTAGGAACTGGCCAATTCTGATGGCACTAACTTTTTCGGGGTCTGTGGTGATCCCGCCATCTCCAATCACGTAACCAAGGTATCGAACCCGAGTTACGCAAAAGTGACTTTTGGTAACGTTTATTGTCAAGTTCGCTTTTTGAAATTGTCCTGCAATTCTTAACAAAGTTGTCAAGTGTTCTTCAAAGTTATCTGAAACTACAATTAGGTCATCTAAGTAACCAAACACGCTATTTTTCAAATCCGCTGGTATAATTTCATCAATCAAACGACACATGGTCTGAGGTGCATTGCACAGACCGAAGGGCATTACCACAAATTGGTACAAAGGCCTACCAGGTACTGTGAATGCTGTTATTGGTTTAGATTCTTCAGACAAGGCAATCTGCCAATAAGCGTCTTTGAGGTCAATCTTTGAAATGATGTTAGCTTTTGGCAAACGAGAAAATATGCCTTCAATGGAGGGTAGAGGGTATGCATCTTTACGGGTTACACTATTTACTTTACGCGCATCTAGACAGAGGCGTACCTTATTGGGCTTTATAACGAGTCTCATGGGAGAACTCCAAGCTGATGTTGAGGGCTCTATGACACCTAATGACAACATTCTGTCAATTTCTTTAAACATTAATCTCTCAACAGCAGGGGATACAGGATAAAACGCTGTTTTATCGGTTTAGAGTCGCCGACGTCTATTTCGTGCTTCATCAAATTTGTTTTACCTAGCCCTTGCCTATCAAAATTCGGAAAAAGAGAAATTACTGTATCAAGACGATTCCGCTATTCAGTTGTCAATTTGTAGTCACTATCATTAGAATTAAAACGGGGATCTGGATTCTCTTTATCAAGCTTTTCAGAGGACAAAAGATACGTTGTGTCAGAAGAGGCTAAACTTAATGTAGATTTATCAATTAAATCAACAGATTCTATAATATTTGGCAACAATTTAAACTATATCCTTTGGGATATAGATGGTAATATAAACAGATCAAGATTTTGAACAATTCCTTTAAATGTAATATCTACATTAATCCAACCCACGACAGCTTGTTTAGTGCCATCTGCAGTCTTAACAAAAGAATTGCATTTACAAAAGTTTGGCAATTTAGAAAAGTTTTGTTTAGCTAAATCTGCACCTATGCAGCTTATGCTAGCACCAGTATCTAATAGACCCAATTCATTAAAAGTTAAAAAAGATATTTTAGCATAAAATCTGCCATCATTTGAATTTCCTAAAATAGCCGAGACTAATAACTTACTATATTGTTTTCTACGTTTGTAGAAATTTCTTAGACGAAGTGTAGAGCGTTTAATAGAGGGTATTATGTCTATTTTGGAAATAGTTGAATCATCAAAAATTTCATTTCGTTTGGCCATATACAATTCTAATTTTCTATGATAGGCTGTTTTTGGAAAGATTAATTTTGAGATATTACTATCAATTCCCTTTTCGCTATTTTCTCTTTTTAAAATTTTATATTTAGTTTTATTTTCCTGGACTTTAGATTCTATAGATTTTAACTTATTTTTCGCTTCATTAAGTTTTCCACTTTCTTCAGTGATATTGGGTACGATACTTTTAGTCATATCAGGGGGTTTAAGGTCACAATCGGGTAATATTGGTAAATCATTTGCAGAAGTTTTATTTAATGTTCCTGTTGGGGAACAACTTCCTTGGAGTTTTTTGTCGACTTTCGTGCTAAACATTTTGAACATTGCGACTTATAAGTGTTTTTAGCCCCGCAGCCATAACAGAAGACAGTTCTATCTTGTAAGCAGTCCTCATAAAAATGTCCTAGCTGATCACAGTTCCAGCAGCAAGGTACTCTATTAGACTTTTGCAATGCTTCTACAGACAACTCATTGGGTAAATCATAATTAGTGTTATCTACAGAATCAGTTTCTAACTCCGAGATCTGACGACGAGGAACGAATTGATTAACATTTCGACTAGCCATATTCCGACGAACATAATCATCACTTAGGAAACTTTCCCTCATCTGAACTAGCTTCCTTAGGTGAGGAATCGAGTGTATGGGAATATAGAGTAGTTCATGCCTTATTTCAGGCTTAAGATTTCTAGTGATAATCTCTATTAACTCAAGTTCGGAAATTGGAGTAGGAAGACGATCCATAATTGTAGACAAGGCTTCATAAAACATATCAAATGTCTCGCCTGGTTTTTGCTTTCGGTTTCTAAGCTCCTCTCGAATATCAAACGAGGATTTAAAGTCACGATATTGGAACCGAATAGCTTCACAAAAATCATTCCAATTTATCAAATCCACCTGCTTGTGGTATCGCCAATACCAATCTCTGGCTTTACCTACTAATAAAATATGAAGATTTTTACAAATTATAGTGAAATCACTATTAAACGTATCCCTTGTAAGGGACTTTAACCGATATATAAATTCTTCTACAGTAAGTCCGGTTGACGAACCATCAAATTTTAACCCCCAGTTTTGTATTATTGAGGCTACTTTATCATTTTGATAACCTACAAAACTGGAAGATGACAAGTTTAAATTTGGATTATTGAGAAAATTACTTTCAGATTCCATTCTTGGTGCTAAATTTGATTGATTCTGGAGTATATTCCGTGTCATATTATAAACAGTAGGATTTTGTGAAGTGTTGGTAATTAGGTTTAAATTTTGAAGAATTTTTGTAATATTAATTTCTATCATTTTATTGATTTCGTTATAATCAACTGCAAGTTTTTGATTAGAATTTGGTAGAAAGTTAACCGATTCATTTCTAGAAGCTGGTTGAATATTATCATCAGTTCTGTTAGGGGTACGTAAACGACTCGGAGTATTACTCACTCCAGAAGGATTACTTTTGTTAAAAAGATTTCGAGTAACACTACGAGTTGGATATTGTTTCGGGACAGCCCCAGAAGTGTTTTTATTCGGCCTACCCTTTTTCACCGGAAACGAAACTCTTTGCAAATCTGCTAATTCACACGCAATCATACACACAGGGCATTTATTTTCTTTAGAAAGATAATTTTCGATACAGGCTCTATGAAAATAATGATTTCATTTAACTATTAGTAAACATTCAATTTTCTCATCCATACGACTACCACATAAACAACAAATTGTACCAATATTTGATTGGGTTAAAGGTTGGGTAGATGGAGGTAATGAAGGATCTGAAGGGTTATTAGAAACCTGAGGAGGCGAATGTTGTAAAGACATCGTAACGAGAAAAATGTAAGTCTGATTCAAAATTTTAACAAACAATAGTTTTACCGGAAATAGGTATTTAATTTTTTTTCAGTATTTTAAGAGAATATAAACCACAGGATGGCTTGTTATATAAACAAAATGTTGTTTAAATATTAAACGATTTGTACAAACAAATAATAAGAACAAAGTCAAAAATTCTTTTGTTGAACAAAATATACTTAGTTGTTTTCTTTCATGGTAATATATAAGCTAGAATAGGAAAATAGGTAAATTATCACAACAGGAAAAAATACAGGTTTATGGAATTATTTGTGAGATACTTTTACACAATGTGGTTGACAAACCAGTATTCAGGTATTTTTTTTCTATTATTTTGTCTAAATCTGAAATACCTACTTGAATATATTGGATGTCTATTAGCAAGATACCAAATGACATCTATTCCAAATATATAAAGTTACTTGTAACTAAGTCAAGAACATTTTATAGAAATATCTGACAATCAATAGTTTTGCAAACTTATTATAATATTGTTAATATTAAATTATTATAATAAAAGGATAAGCTAGAGGCAAAACGGTTAGACTACTCAAAGTCTCAAGTATCTAAATATCCTGAAATGCATTGCTAATTATTTATTAAAATAAAGTAATAAAAACAATCATGTACCAAAAAAAATTTTGGGACATTTTCGGCCCCACGTTGGGCGCCACTTTCTGTAATAAAACCCTACAAAATTAGGATTTCTTTTATATGTCTGTTTCACAAAGAGACATTTTGTTAAAGGCTAAATATAAAAAGGACTATGGGAGCCATAAAATCGCTAGCTTCAGTCGGGTGGGGAGGTTCGCGTCCTTCAATATTAAGTCTCAGGATACAGATATTATTTGTATATAGACTCCCTAGAAATTACTAACCTTACGTTAAAAAATGGATCATGATAACTATATTCTCATAAAAATACAAAAATCCCCGATATAGTTAAATGTGAGAAATCAATACATAAAGGGTTGTGATAAATTTACCTATATTATTAAAAGTCTTCAAGATGTTAGTAGAAAACTATGCTTCAGAACCCGCGCCTACCAATATCCTGACAGCATAAAACCTATTTTAGTCAGAATCCCATATTTAAACATATCCTAGCTTACTATACCATGATTGAAACATAGAAAAGATTTAGGCAATTCATGTTGAATTTATTAAACAAATTATTCATCCCATAAATAGTAAGAAATATGGAAAATTAATTATATAAATGTTATAAAAAAAATACTATATAAACATTAGCAAATTTAATAAATTAAATATACATAATAATCTAGATTTAATTTTTTAAAAATTATAGAATTTTGCAAATAACAAAAATAACAACGATATTTAAAGACTATCGAACGATTCGGTGACGTTTTTTAATTAACAATTTAACATAATTTGAACCATGTAATTAACATAATCAAAAGAGATCACAACTGTAGTAATGTAACGTAACATAATAAGTAAGAGATTGTCTTTTTATACCCTCCACCACCATCAGTGGTGATAGAGGGTATATAAGTTTGTCGTTCCGTGTGTAACACCAAGAAATATTCTTCTAAGACCCAACAAAGTATATATATTCTGGATCCTTATGAAATTCTGAGTCGATTTAGCTATGTCCGTCTGTCTGTCTGTTGTAAAACACGCTCACGTTAAAACTAAGCAAAGGAAATCAACCAAATTCACCCAAAATATTTATTGTTATCCTAGGCAGCTTGGTATTGAAAATCAGCAAAATCGCTTCACCACGTAAAAAGTTATGAGTAAAAATTTCAGACTACCTCGAAAAAATTACGTTTTTTTCCTAATTCTTTTGAAGTTTTCTCAGAAACTACCAAGATATTTCGATGAATTTGTCACACATTATTTTTTCAGGACAGTGATTAATTATGTTCAAAATCTTTACAATCGATACAATATTTCCCATAGCCCCCATACAAAGGTATATATTCCCGGAAATTAGTTTATCGTTAATAACTCCCTCAAATATATCGGTATCAACACAAAATTTTGTACATGCAAATATAATATGAACAGAAATCATACTATCAACGTAGATCTCAATCGGTCCACAATTGGTCATAGCTCCCATATAAGGTCCACTTCCGAAAATCACCAAAACGCACATATCTCATTGATGAATAAAGCTATTCTGATAAAATTCGAGTTAAATACACATTATTTTTTCAGGACAGTGATTAATTATGTTCAAAATCTTTACAATCGATCCAATATTTCCCATAGCCCCCATACAAAGGTATATATTCCCGGAAATTAGTTTATCGTTAATAACTCCCTCAAATATATCGGTATCAACACAAAATTTTGTACATGCAAATATAATATGAACAGAAATCATACTATCAACGTAGATCTCAATCGGTCCACAATTGGTCATAGCTCCCATATAAGGTCCACTTCCGAAAATCACCAAAACGCACAAAAATCACTCTACGAAATTTTTTCAGGATAGGCTCCCATAGAGAGGTCTTTGAATAATAAAGCTATCGGGATAAACTTGAATATGTTTTGTGAGCATATAAATCATTCTACCAAGTTTTTTCCGGATTGGTCCATATATGGTAATATCTTCTATATAAGGTCCACTTCAAAAAAATTACTTAAACGCACATATTTCATTATCAAATAAAGATATCTTGATTTCTGTAAGGTCATAGCTCCTATACATATTAGAGGTCTGCATCGAATAACTTATCTTATCGGTCGATAATTGGTCACAACTCCCATGTAAGGACCATTTCCGAAAATTACTCAAATGCACATTGAAAATCAAAGTTATCGGGATAAAATTCGACATAAATGTGTATTTTGTATTTATATATATACTACGGATTTTTTTTCAGGATCGGTCTATAAGTTGTCTTAGTTCTCACATAAGGTATACTTCTGAAAATCACTTAATAACACTTAATTCGTAATTAAATGATTATATCCGGATAAAATTCAAAATAAGTATGTTCTGAGTACAGATAAATCATTCTGTTAAAATGTTTTCGAACTGGCCTATTAATGTAAATATTTCTGGACCTAATTAAAAGTAGTTTACATATGCATAAATGTTAATACCCTCAATACGGAAACAAAAATTTTGCCAAGTTATCTAAAGATTAGATAGTTAAATAGGTTTTAATAAAAAGTAGCTTGCTGGTGGAGGGTATTTAAGATTCGGCATAGCCGAATATAGCACTCTAACTTGTTAATTTTAAGCTTTAACGAATTTGATATATAAGAGAGGTGTATTGTTAATTCTTATTATTGTTTACATTATACAATTGATTTTAAGTTGTATTACTTCTCTTTATTATTTTTTTGGATTTATGATTTTAATAATTTGTTGTTTTTATACCCTCCACCACCATCAGTGGTGATAGAGGGTATATATAAGTTTGTCGTTCCGTGTGTAACACCAAGAAATATTCTTCTAAGACCCAACAAAGTATATATATTCTGGATCCTTATGAAATTCTGAGTCGATTTAGCTATGTCCGTCTGTCCGTCTGTCTGTCTGTCTGTCTGTGTAAAACACGCTCACGTTAAAACTAAGCAAAGGAAATCAACCAAATTCACCCAAAATATTTATTATTATCCTAAGCAGCTTGGTATTGAAATCAGCAAAATCGGTTCACCACGTAAAAAGTTATGAGTAAAAATTTCAGACTACCTCGAAAAAAATTACGTTTTTTTCCTAATTCTTTTGAAGTTTTCTCAGAAACTACCAAAGATATTTCGATGAATTTTGTCACACATTATTTTTTCAGGACAGTGATTAATTATGTTCAAAATCTTTACAATCGATCCAATATTTCCCATAGCCCCCATACAAAGGTATATATTCCCGGAAATTAGTTTATCGTTAATAACTCCCTCAAATATATCGGTATCAACACAAAATTTTGTACATGCAAATATAATATGAACAGAAATCATACTATCAACGTAGATCTCAATCGGTCTACAATTGGTCATAGCTCCCATATAAGGTCCACTTCCGAAAATCACCAAAACGCACATATCTCATTGATGAATAAAGCTATTCTGATAAAATTCGAGTTAAATACACATTATTTTTCAGGACAGTGATTAATTATGTTCAAAATCTTTACAATCGATCCAATATTTCCCATAGCCCCCATACAAAGGTATATATTCCCGGAAATTAGTTTATCGTTAATAACTCCCTCAAATATATCGGTATCAACACAAAATTTTGTACATGCAAATATAATATGAACAGAAATCATACTATCAACGTAGATCTCAATCGGTCCACAATTGGTCATAGCTCCCATATAAGGTCCACTTCCGAAAATCACCAAAACGCACAAAAATCACTCTACGAAATTTTTTCAGGATAGGCTCCCATAGAGAGGTCTTTGAATAATAAAGCTATCGGGATAAACTTGAATATGTTTTGTGAGCATATAAATCATTCTACCAAGTTTTTTCCGGATTGGTCCATATATGGTAATATCTTCTATATAAGGTCCACTTCAAAAAAATTACTTAAACGCACATATTTCATTATCAAATAAAGATATCTTGATTTCTGTAAGGTCATAGCTCCTATACATATTAGAGGTCTGCATCGAATAACTTATCTTATCGGTCGATAATTGGTCACAACTCCCATGTAAGGACCATTTCCGAAAATTACTCAAATGCACATTGAAAATCAAAGTTATCGGGATAAAATTCGACATAAATGTGTATTTTGTATTTATATATATACTACGGATTTTTTTTCAGGATCGGTCTATAAGTTGTCTTAGTTCTCACATAAGGTATACTTCTGAAAATCACTTAATAACACTTAATTCGTAATTAAATGATTATATCCGGATAAAATTCAAAATAAGTATGTTCTGAGTACAGATAAATCATTCTGTTAAAATGTTTTCGAACTGGCCTATTAATGTAAATATTTCTGGACCTAATTAAAAGTAGTTTACATATGCATAAATGTTAATACCCTCAATACGGAAACAAAATTTTGCCAAGTTATCTAAAGATTAGATAGTTAAATAGGTTTTAATAAAAAGTAGCTTGCTGGTGGAGGGTATTTAAGATTCGGCATAGCCGAATATAGCACTCTAACTTGTTAATTTTAAGCTTTAACGAATTTGATATATAAGAGAGGTGTATTGTTAATTCTTATTATTGTTTACATTATACAATTGATTTTAAGTTGTATTACTTCTCTTTATTATTTTTTTGGATTTATGATTTTAATAATTTGTTGTTTTTATACCCTCCACCACCATCAGTGGTGATAGAGGGTATATATAAGTTTGTCGTTCCGTGTGTAACACCAAGAAATATTCTTCTAAGACCCAACAAAGTATATATATTCTGGATCCTTATGAAATTCTGAGTCGATTTAGCTATGTCCGTCTGTCCGTCTGTCTGTCTGTCTGTCTGTGTAAAACACGCTCACGTTAAAACTAAGCAAAGGAAATCAACCAAATTCACCCAAAATATTTATTATTATCCTAAGCAGCTTGGTATTGAAAATCAGCAAAATCGGTTCACCACGTAAAAAGTTATGAGTAAAAATTTCAGACTACCTCGAAAAAAATTACGTTTTTTCCTAATTCTTTTGAAGTTTTCTCAGAAACTACCAAAGATATTTCGATGAATTTTGTCACACATTATTTTTTCAGGACAGTGATTAATTATGTTCAAAATCTTTACAATCGATCCAATATTTCCCATAGCCCCCATACAAAGGTATATATTCCCGGAAATTAGTTTATCGTTAATAACTCCCTCAAATATATCGGTATCAACACAAAATTTTGTACATGCAAATATAATATGAACAGAAATCATACTATCAACGTAGATCTCAATCGGTCCACAATTGGTCATAGCTCCCATATAAGGTCCACTTCCGAAAATCACTTAAACGCATATATTTCATTGAATTATAGAGCTATCGGGATAAAATTCGACACAAATATGTTTTGTATACATACAAATCATTCTACAAAATTTTTTACGGATCGGTCCATTTTGGTCATAACTGCCATATAAGGCCCACTTCCGAAAATCACTTAAAAACACATATTTCATTGTCAAATAAAGTTATCGTAATAAAATTCGACATAAATATATTTTGTCTAAATATGAATAACTCTACGAAATTTTTTCCGCATAAGCCCATAATTGGTCATAACACCCATATAAGGTCCACTTCCGAAAATCACTTAAACGCATATATTTCATTGAATTCTGAAGCTATCGGGATAAAATTCGACACAAATATGTTTTGTGTACATTCAAATTATTCCACCAAATATTTTACGGATCGGTCCGTTATTGGTCATAGCTCCCATATAAGGCCCACTTCCGAATACCACATAAAAGCACATATCTCATTATCAAATAAAGCTATCTTGATAAAATTCGACACAAATATATCTTGTCTTTATATGAGTCACTCTACGAAATTTTTTCCGGATAGGCTCATAATTGGTCATAGCTCCAATATAAGGTCCACTTCCGAAAATCACTTAAACGCATATATTTCATTAAGTTTTAAAGCTAAAGGATAAAATTCGACAAAAATTCGATTCCAAAAATCACTTAAACGCACATATTTCATTGTCAAATAAAGTTATCTTGATAAAATTCGACACAAATATGTTTTGTCTTTATATGAATCACTCTACGAAATTTTTTCAGGATAGGCTCCCATAGAGGGTCCACTTACATAGACTCCCTAGAAATTACTAACCTTACGTTAAAAAAATGGATCATGATAACTATATTCTCATAAAAATACAAAAATCCCCCGATATAGTTAAATGTGAGAAATCAATACATAAAGGGTTGTGATAAATTTACCTATATTATTAAAAGTCTTCAAGATGTTAGTAGAAAACTATGCTTCAGAACCCGCGCCTACCAATATCCTGACAGCATAAAACCTATTTTAGTCAGAATCCCATATTTAAACATATCCTAGCTTACTATACCATGATTGAAAACATAGAAAGATTTAGCAATTCATGTTGAATTTATTAAACAAATTATTCATCCCATAAATAGTAAGAAATATGGAAAATTAATTATATAAATGTTATAAAAAAAATACTATATAAACATTAGCAATTTTAATAAATTAAATATACATAATAATCTAGATTTAATTTTTTAAAAATTATAGAAATTTTGCAAATAACAAAAATAACAACGATATTTAAAGACTATCGAACGATTCGGTGACGTTTTTTAATTAACAATTTAACATAATTTGAACCATGTAATTAACATAATCAAAAGAGATCACAACTGTAAGTAATGTAACGTAACATAATAAGTAAGAGATTGTCTTTTTTATACCCTCCACCACCATCAGTGGTGATAGAGGGTATATATAAGTTTGTCGTTCCGTGTGTAACACCAAGAAATATTCTTCTAAGACCCAACAAAGTATATATATTCTGGATCCTTATGAAATTCTGAGTCGATTTAGCTATGTCCGTCTGTCCGTCTGTCTGTCTGTGTAAAACACGCTCACGTTTAAAACTAAGCAAAGGAAATCAACCAAATTCACCCAAAATATTTATTGTTATCCTAGGCAGCTTGGTATTGAAAATCAGCAAAATCGCTTCACCACGTAAAAAGTTATGAGTAAAAATTTCAGACTACCTCGAAAAAAATTACGTTTTTTTCCTAATTCTTTTGAAGTTTTCTCAGAAACTACCAAAGATATTTCGATGAATTTTGTCACACATTATTTTTTCAGGACAGTGATTAATTATGTTCAAAATCTTTACAATCGATCCAATATTTCCCATAGCCCCCATACAAAGGTATATATTCCCGGAAATTAGTTTATCGTTAATAACTCCCTCAAATATATCGGTATCAACACAAAATTTTGTACATGCAAATATAATATGAACAGAAATCATACTATCAACGTAGATCTCAATCGGTCCACAATTGGTCATAGCTCCCATATAAGGTCCACTTCCGAAAATCACCAAAACGCACATATCTCATTGATGAATAAAGCTATTCTGATAAAATTCGAGTTAAATACACATTATTTTTTCAGGACAGTGATTAATTATGTTCAAATCTTTACAATCGATCCAATATTTCCCATAGCCCCCATACAAAGGTATATATTCCCGGAAATTAGTTTATCGTTAATAACTCCCTCAAATATATCGGTATCAACACAAAATTTGTACATGCAAATATAATATGAACAGAAATCATACTATCAACGTAGATCTCAATCGGTCCACAATTGGTCATAGCTCCCATATAAGGTCCACTTCCGAAAATCACCAAAACGCACAAAAATCACTCTACGAAATTTTTTCAGGATAGGCTCCCATAGAGAGGTCTTTGAATAATAAAGCTATCGGGATAAACTTGAATATGTTTTGTGAGCATATAAATCATTCTACCAAGTTTTTTCCGGATTGGTCCATATATGGTAATATCTTCTATATAAGGTCCACTTCAAAAAAATTACTTAAACGCACATATTTCATTATCAAATAAAGATATCTTGATTTCTGTAAGGTCATAGCTCCTATACATATTAGAGGTCTGCATCGAATAACTTATCTTATCGGTCGATAATTGGTCACAACTCCCATGTAAGGACCATTTCCGAAAATTACTCAAATGCACATTGAAAATCAAAGTTATCGGGATAAAATTCGACATAAATGTGTATTTTGTATTTATATATATACTACGGATTTTTTTTCAGGATCGGTCTATAAGTTGTCTTAGTTCACACATAAGGTATACTTCTGAAAATCACTTAATAACACTTAATTCGTAATTAAATGATTATATCCGGATAAAATTCAAAATAAGTATGTTCTGAGTACAGATAAATCATTCTGTTAAAATGTTTTCGAACTGGCCTATTAATGTAAATATTTCTGGACCTAATTAAAAGTAGTTTACATATGCATAAATGTTAATACCCTCAATACGGAAACAAAAATTTTGCCAAGTTATCTAAAGATTAGATAGTTAAATAGGTTTTAATAAAAAGTAGCTTGCTGGTGGAGGGTATTTAAGATTCGGCATAGCCGAATATAGCACTCTAACTTGTTAATTTTAAGCTTTAACGAATTTGATATATAAGAGAGGTGTATTGTTAATTCTTATTATTGTTTACATTATACAATTGATTTTAAGTTGTATTACTTCTCTTTATTATTTTTTTGGATTTATGATTTTAATAATTTGTTGTTTTTATACCCTCCACCACCATCAGTGGTGATAGAGGGTATATATAAGTTTGTCGTTCCGTGTGTAACACCAAGAAATATTCTTCTAAGACCCAACAAAGTATATATATTCTGGATCCTTATGAAATTCTGAGTCGATTTAGCTATGTCCGTCTGTCCGTCTGTCTGTCTGTCTGTCTGTCTGTCTGTGTAAAACACGCTCACGTTAAAACTAAGCAAAGGAAATCAACCAAATTCACCCAAAATATTTATTATTATCCTAAGCAGCTTGGTATTGAAAATCAGCAAAATCGGTTCACCACGTAAAAAGTTATGAGTAAAAATTTCAGACTACCTCGAAAAAAATTACGTTTTTTTCCTAATTCTTTTGAAGTTTTCTCAGAAACTACCAAAGATATTTCGATGAATTTTGTCACACATTATTTTTTCAGGACAGTGATTAATTATGTTCAAAATCTTTACAATCGATCCAATATTTCCCATAGCCCCCATACAAAGGTATATATTCCCGGAAATTAGTTTATCGTTAATAACTCCCTCAAATATATCGGTATCAACACAAAATTTTGTACATGCAAATATAATATGAACAGAAATCATACTATCAACGTAGATCTCAATCGGTCCACAATTGGTCATAGCTCCCATATAAGGTCCACTTCCGAAAATCACCAAAACGCACATATCTCATTGATGAATAAAGCTATTCTGATAAAATTCGAGTTAAATATGTTTCATATACATACAAATCATTCTACCAAATTTTTTACGGATCGGTCCAATATTGGTCATAGCTCCCATATAAGGCCCACTTCCGAAAATCATTTAAAAGTTCATATTTCATTGTCAAATAAAGCTATCTTGATAAAATTCGACACAAATATGTTTAGTCTAAATATAAATCACCCTACGAAATTTTTTTCGGATAGGCCCATAATTGGTCATATGTCCCATATAAGGTCCACTTCCGAAAATCACTTAAACGCATATATTTCATTGAATTATAGAGCTATCGGGATAAAATTCGACACAAATATGTTTTGTATACATACAAATCATTCTACAAAATTTTTTACGGATCGGTCCATTTTTGGTCATAACTGCCATATAAGGCCCACTTCCGAAAATCACTTAAAAACACATATTTCATTGTCAAATAAAGTTATCGTAATAAAATTCGACATAAATATATTTTGTCTAAATATGAATAACTCTACGAAATTTTTTCCGCATAAGCCCATAATTGGTCATAACACCCATATAAGGTCCACTTCCGAAAATCACTTAAACGCATATATTTCATTGAATTCTGAAGCTATCGGGATAAAATTCGACACAAATATGTTTTGTGTACATTCAAATTATTCCACCAAATATTTTACGGATCGGTCCGTTATTGGTCATAGCTCCCATATAAGGCCCACTTCCGAATACCACATAAAAGCACATATCTCATTATCAAATAAAGCTATCTTGATAAAATTCGACACAAATATATCTTGTCTTTATATGAGTCACTCTACGAAATTTTTTCCGGATAGGCTCATAATTGGTCATAGCTCCAATATAAGGTCCACTTCCGAAAATCACTTAAACGCATATATTTCATTAAGTTTTAAAGCTAAAGGATAAAATTCGACAAAAATTCGATTCCAAAAATCACTTAAACGCACATATTCATTGTCAAATAAAGTTATCTTGATAAAATTCGACACAAATATGTTTTGTCTTTATATGAATCACTCTACGAAATTTTTTCAGGATAGGCTCCCATAGAGGGTCCACTTACGAAAATCACTTAAACGCATATATTTCTTTGAATAATAAAGCTATCAGGATAAACTTGAATATGTTTTGTGAGCATATAAATCATTCTACCAAGTTTTTTCCGGATTGGTCCATATATGGTAATATCTTCTATATAAGGTCCACTTCAAAAAAATTACTTAAACGCACATATTTCATTATCAAATAAAGATATCTTGATTTCTGTAAGGTCATAGCTCCTATACATATTAGAGGTCTGCATCGAATAACTTATCTTATCGGTCGATAATTGGTCACAACTCCCATGTAAGGACCATTTCCGAAAATTACTCAAATGCACATTGAAAATCAAAGTTATCGGGATAAAATTCGACATAAATGTGTATTTTGTATTTATATATATATACTACGGATTTTTTTTCAGGATCGGTCTATAAGTTGTCTTAGTTCTCACATAAGGTATACTTCTGAAAATCACTTAATAACACTTAATTCGTAATTAAATGATTATATCCGGATAAAATTCAAAATAAGTATGTTCTGAGTACAGATAAATCATTCTGTTAAAATGTTTTCGAACTGGCCTATTAATGTAAATATTTCTGGACCTAATTAAAAGTAGTTTACATATGCATAAATGTTAATACCCTCAATACGGAAACAAAAATTTTGCCAAGTTATCTAAAGATTAGATAGTTAAATAGGTTTTAATAAAAAGTAGCTTGCTGGTGCAGGGTATTTAAGATTCGGCATAGCCGAATATAGCACTCTAACTTGTTGTTATTTGCATTTGGTTTTTACTTTTCTTTTACTTTTGACTATGCAAGAGAATTTTGTTTTACATTTTAATTATTTCTTTTGTTACAACTCACCAATTTTATGAAGATATAGAGGCCTCTGGATCTTTATGTGTAAGATGTTGTACCAAATGATGTTTCTCTTTTAAAAAAATAATTTCTTGCATATATGTACATACGTTCTTGTGATTAGATATTTTAGAATTTAAAAGATATAGGATTTATATTTAGGTTATTAATACGAATTTAGAGGAAGTGCAATAGTAGTTTTTAGGAATTCATTATTTGATAGTTATAACTATAGATTTTAACAATTAGGTTTATAAATACAAAAGTAAGATACAAATTTTCATTTACTATGAGTATTTAATAATTTTTAAGAAAAAATATTATATTTGCATTATGATTTTGAAAAAAAATTATAAAATTTGGAAAATTTTTAAAACGATTTAAATTTTTTTTCTAATGTTCAAAATTCTAAATTATTTCAAAAAAATTGATTTCATTTCGGAAATTGATTCAAATTTGACAAGTTATATAGTGATATTTAATTTCGATTAATATTTAAAATATAAAATGTTGAAAATTTATGAAAATTTACCGATTTTTAATTTAATTTAGATAAATAGATAGAAATTAGTTTAAGCATTTGATGCTTTGTACGTATTTTTAAACATTTGACAATGTTACTTTCGAATAAATTGTTGCGTGTGATAAAACAAAACAGTTCATCGAGAAGCGGACAAGTTTTGACCTCCACTGTATAGTGTTTATGAAACCAAATTGAGCTTTTTATGGTTATCTTGTTCTTTCTTTTGATATTTATTTTTTTTTTTTAAATACTTTTTGCGTAAAATGTATTTAAATGGTATATGCAAGATTTTGTTCTAAATTTTATTCATTTATTTATGGACTGATCACTTGGTAAAGTAAACCTGTGAAGAAAAATTAATTTGTTGCAATTTTAAAATAATTTAAGTGTATTTCCGAAATTCTTACCAGTCAATATCTTGCAATCGAAGAAATGAAAAGAAATGTTTAATTTAGCAAAAATTGTGGAAAAAATCGAAATTTTGCTTTTCATCCAATAAAAGGAATAATAATTTGGCTATGATGTGTCTTGGAGTTGTTAATGCTGGAATTGACTTTGAGGCTTCTTTCATTCCTCGGCGTCGAGTCTAACCTCAAAACCAAGTTTCACCCGTATGATCAGAGGAAAATCCTCCACGGTTTTAAACACAGTAAGTTATTTTATCCCAAGAATTCTAGATTTATTTCGATATCTTTTCAAAATTATGCTGGGATTTAAAAGATTATCACTGTGATATTTTATATTCAATTTTAACAAAATTATATCATACCTTATGAATTTGTAAGATTTCTTTGGGGAGCAAAATTTTGTTGAAACAATTTTTTAAGGTTAATTTTATAAAAGGTTTTTTTTTAATATTCTTCTTTTATTTGCTAAATTGGATCTTTATTGAATCACGGTTTTACACAAAAAGAAAGATGTATCATGGTTTTTGGTAATAAGAAGGTATGTAACCATTTATGTATAGAACGATTATTCGTCTTATGAAACGATTATTCGTTGATTGTAGTAGAATTGCTCGACACTGCATTATCACATTTAAAACAATAAAAACTTTACAAATTAATTGAATAAAATTTCCTACAATAAAAGATTTTCTTCCAAATTAATAATTTTAATTAAATAATTATTATCCAGAAATCAGTTTTGCATGGATTTGATTGTTTGTCATTTGACCAATACTTTGTAAGTTAATGTATAGACAAGTCAAATGTTTATAAACATCAATGTTGCGAGAGCTATTTTTTCTTTAAGGTGGCCATGCGGATTTTATGTAGGTGTTACAAAGTTATGCATATAGAGGAAATACATGTAAAGTAAAATAAATTGTGTATCTTATACATACGTATGTATCTTTTACTTTCGACGCATTCCATAGTAAGTATATAAAGAAAGTCTTAAGGTCATTGAAAATAGAATAATAATAAGAAAAAAGTTTAGAAAATATTTTTATATACATATAAAAAAAATTGTGGGTGAATCATAAACGTTCATTACAAAACCAGAGAATATTGACTCTTGAAGTAACAATATTAACTGGAAAGAGAACGTTACAATTTTATATCTTTCGCATGAAATGTGCCAATTATTTTTCCTTCCATATCTTCCAATTTATAATAATGGTTTCAAAGTTTTTCTCTGATTTTGGCCTTAACAAATAATGGTGCAAACTTAGCATTAAAGCGTTTTTCGGCATTGCTTTGCACGAAGTTTCGTCGAAAAACTTCTTGGCCAACTTGAAATATTTGTTGTCTAGTCCGTAAGTTATAATAATGACGATTTTGTTCAAAAGACTTTTTCATATTTTTCTGTAACTCATTTCGAATTACTTGTAGATTGTCGTCATGAGACAATTTATAATTTGGCTCGTCCAAAAGTTTGACTTTTCTTAACAGGTCATAGGACGCTGCATGAGTAATCATGTCGAAGCCAAACAAAGCATGATATGGGGAGGTGTTAATTGCTTGATGATGGGAATTTCTAAGCGCACAACTGATAGCATCAAGCTTCTCGTCCCATTTCGTATGGTCGTTTTTAAGAAAAGATCGAATGCCTGCGATTATAGATCGATTAACTCGTTCTGATGCATTCGATTGTGGCGAATAATATGCGGTAAAAATGTGAGTGATTCCGAGAGAAGTGAAAAAGGCACCTAACTCATTGGCTTTGAATTGGGAACCATTATCACTGACGATAAATTCTGGTACACCATACACACTAAATATTAGGGTGATCGATTATTCGACATTTTCCAAAAACCGGTTTTCGAATAGTTCGAATAGTTGACATTTAAAAAAAACCGGTTGATATTTTTCAAATTCAGAAAAAACCGGTTAACCAGTTTTTCATTATAAATAAAAAAAAAAATATTTTAATTTGAAAAACTTAATGTTTATGTTTAAATTTGATTAATAAAACATGGCCAGAAATGATTTTTAACAGTTTAAAAGATTATAACTATAGATCTAGTCGTCTGATTTACATTATTTCATTAATATAAAAAAATTAGGAAAAAAGTGGGACACTTCTGTTAAACATAAGGTACTATGTAATCCTAGCTTATTTCAAAAGCCCTGTTTAGGACAACACTTCCATAAAATTTCAGCCGTAAATTAATTATTGTAAATTGAATATAATCTTAAGATTGATAAAATTTTATCAAACAGTTATCAATTTTACAAATAAATTTTTTTAATTAATTAGGAAAATCAAAAAAGTTTAACCAAAGGAGCTTTAGAAAAATATACGCTAGTTCCTCGACTCAAATAATTTTAAAATTTAGCTGTATTATTATTTACTTAAAAATTTCATTTAAATAATCTTTGAATACAAAGCAAATAAAAGTATTCGAAACCGGTTTTTAAAAAGTGAAAAAGCCGGGTTATTCGATATTCGAAAAATCAACATTAAGAAAAAACCGACACTGGTAAAGCAGAAAAAACCGGTTTTAAAACCGGTTGAAAAATCAAGTCGATCACCCACTAAATATTTGTTTTTCTAAAAAAGCTTTGATGGCCTTTGAAGTAAATTTTCTAAGAGGACAGAGCCAATGAAATTTTGACATATGATCAAGAACGATTAATAAACCTATATTTCCAGATTTGCTTCTGGGATATGGACCCAAGAGATCAATATAAAATCTCTGGAATGGACGTTCTGAAACAACCTGGTTACCCATTGCAGGCTTCATAATAAAATTAGGAGCCTTGGTTGTTTTGCACGTTTCACAGCTGGAAATATAGTCTCTAACGTCTTTGACCATTCCTGGCCAGAAAAAGGTCCTTCTAAGCAAATCCAAAGTTTTGCCAATGCCTCCATGAGCAGTAGTGGGTGTGTTATGGTGACTTTTGATCACCTCTTTTCTTAAATTAACAGGAATCCAGAGCTTCCAAGCATTCTGTTCATTTTCCTCCACTCCATCATAGTGTCTGGTACAAATGTAAACGAAGTCATCAACTATTTTGATGTCTGGGTATTTGTTTTCATTTTCCCTAACTTTAGCTATTAAATTCGTATAATCTGGTTCTTTAAAACAAGGTGAAGACATATCAATGAGAGGCAAATTGTTTTCCAATGAGGATACTTCATTGCAATGAATCCTAGAAAGGGCATCAGGAACTATGTTCTCCTTGCCTTTTCGATGGCTTATAGTAAACTTATAGGACTGTAGTTTTAGAGCCCAACGAGCCAATCTACCACTTAGATTGGGCTGTCGCATGAGCCAAACTAGACTTGCATGGTCAGTCACCACCTCGAACTCTTGTAACTCTAAGTAGCAACGGAAGCGCTGAATAGCTTCAATGGCAGCTAAGTTATAGTTACGTTGAGCAGCTATAGTTACGTTGAGCCGAGTTGAGCTTTTGCTCATGAAAGCTATTGGCTTTTCATTGCCTTCATTGTCCAATTGGATCAACACTGCACCAATGCCATAGTCACTGGCATCACAGTGTAAAAAGAACTTTTTTTTAAAGTTCGGGTTCGTAAGAATAGGTGCAGATGTGAGTAAAGACTTGATTCTTTAAAATGCATTGTTGGCCTCTGTGGTCCAAACAAATTTTCTTTTTGTAGATATGGTTTCAGATATGGGAAAAACTACTGATGAGAAGTTCTCTATGAACCTGCGGTACCAGCCCGCAAGGCCCAGAAATCCCCTAACCTGTCTTAGGTTTTTAGGAACTGGCCAATTCTGAATGGCACTAACTTTTTCGGGGTCTGTGGTGATCCCGCCATCTCAAATCACGTAACCAAGGTATCGAACCCGAGTTACGCAAAAGTTACTTTTGGTAACGTTTATTGTCAAGTTCGCTTTTTGAAATTGTCCTGCAATTCTTAACAAAGTTGTCAAGTGTTCTTCAAAGTTATCTGAAACTACAATTAGGTCATCTAAGTAACCAAACACGCTATTTTTCAAATCCGCTGGTATAATTTCATCAATCAAACGACACATGGTCTGAGGTGCATTGCACAGACCGAAGGGCATTACCACAAATTGGTACAAAGGCCTACCAGGTACTGTGAATGCTGTTATTGGTTTAGATTCTTCAGACAAGGCAATCTGCCAATAAGCGTCTTTGAGGTCAATCTTTGAAATGATGTTAGCTTTTGGCAAACGAGAAAATATGCCTTCAATGGAGGGTAGAGGGTATGCATCTTTACGGGTTACACTATTTACTTTACGCGCATCTAGACAGAGGCGTACCTTATTGGGCTTTATAACGAGTCTCATGGGAGAACTCCAAGCTGATGTTGAGGGCTCTATGACACCTAATGACAACATTCTGTCAATTTCTTTAAACATTAATCTCTCAACAGCAGGGGATACAGGATAAAAACGCTGTTTTATCGGTTTAGAGTCGCCGACGTCTATTTCGTGCTTCATCAAATTTGTTTTACCTAGCCCTTGCCTATCGAAATTCGGAAAAAGAGAAATTACTGTATCAAGACGATTCCGCTGTTCAGTTGTCAATTTGTAGTCACTATCATTAGAATTAAAACGGGGATCTGGATTCTCTTTATCAAGCTTTTCAGAGGACAAAAGATACGTTGTGTCAGAAGAGGCTAAACTTAATGTAGATTTATCAATTAAATCAACAGATTCTATAATATTTGGCAACAATTTAAACTATATCCTTTGGGATATAGATGGTAATATAAACAGATCAAGATTTTGAACAATTCCTTTAAATGTAATATCTACATTAATCCAACCCACGACAGCTTGTTTAGTGCCATCTGCAGTCTTAACAAAAGAATTGCATTTACAAAAGTTTGGCAATTTAGAAAAGTTTTGTTTAGCTAAATCTGCACCTATGCAGCTTATGCTAGCACCAGTATCTAATAGACCCAATTCATTAAAAGTTAAAAAAAAAAATTTAGCATAAAATCTGCCATCATTTGAATTTCCTGAAATAGCCGAGACTAATAACTTACTACATTGTTTTCTACGTTTGTAGAAATTTCTTAGACGAAGTGTAGAGCGTTTAATAGAGGGTATTATGTCTATTTTGGAAATAGTTGAATCATCAAAAATTTCATTTCGTTTGGCCATATACAATTCTAATTTTCTATGATAGGCTGTTTTTGGAAAGATTAATTTTGAGATATTACTATCAATTCCCTTTTCGCTATTTTCTTTTTTTAAAATTTTATATTTAGTTTTATTTTCCTGGACTTTAGATTCTATAGATTTTAACTTATTTTTCGCTTCATTAAGTTTTCCACTTTCTTCAGTGATATTGGGTACAATACTTTTAGTCATATCAGGGGGTTTAAGGTCACAATCGGGTAATATTGGTAAATCATTTGCAGAAGTTTTATTTAATGTTCCTGTTGGGGAACAACTTCCTTGGAGTTTTTTGTCGACTTTCGTGCTAAACATTTTGAACATTGCGGCTTATAAGTGTTTTTAGCCCCGCAGCCATAACAGAAGACAGTTCTATCTTGTAAACAGTCCTCATAAAAATGTCCTAGCTGATCACAGTTCCAGCAGCAAGGTACTCTATTAGACTTTTGCAATGCTTCTACAGACAACTCATTGGGTAAATCATAATTAGTGTTATCTACAGAATCAGTTTCTAACTCCGAGATCTGACGACGAGGAACGAATTGATTAACATTTCGACTAGCCATATTCCGACGAACATAATCATCACTTAGGAAACTTTCCCTCATCTGAACTAGCTTCCTTAGGTGAGGAATCGAGTGTATGGGAATATAGAGTAGTTCATGCCTTATTTCAGGCTTAAGATTTCTAGTGATAATCTCTATTAACTCAAGTTCGGAAATTGGAGTAGGAAGACGATCCATAATTGTAGACAAGGCTTCATAAAACATATCAAATGTCTCGCCTGGTTTTTGCTTTCGGTTTCTAAGCTCCTCTCGAATATCAAACGAGGATTTAAAGTCACGATATTGGAACCGAATAGCTTCACAAAAATCATTCCAATTTATCAAATCCACCTGCTTGTGGTATCGCCAGATTCTTCAGACAAGGCAATCTGCCAATAAGCGTCTTTGAGGTCAATCTTTGAAATGATGTTAGCTTTTGGCAAACGAGAAAATATGCCTTCAATGGAGGGTAGAGGGTATGCATCTTTACGGGTTACACTATTTACTTTACGCGCATCTAGACAGAGGCGTACCTTATTGGGCTTTATAACGAGTCTCATGGGAGAACTCCAAGCTGATGTTGAGGGCTCTATGACACCTAATGACAACATTCTGTCAATTTCTTTAAACATTAATCTCTCAACAGCAGGGGATACAGGATAAAAACGCTGTTTTATCGGTTTAGAGTCGCCGACGTCTATTTCGTGCTTCATCAAATTTGTTTTACCTAGCCCTTGCCTATCGAAATTCGGAAAAAGAGAAATTACTGTATCAAGACGATTCCGCTGTTCAGTTGTCAATTTGTAGTCACTATCATTAGAATTAAAACAGGGATCTGGATTCTCTTTATCAAGCTTTTCAGAGGACAAAAGATAGGTTGTGTCAGAAGAGGCTAAACTTAATGTAGATTTATCAATTAAATCAACAGATTCTATAATATTTGGCAACAATTTAAACTATATCCTTTGGGATATAGATGGTAATATAAACAGATCAAGATTTTGAACAATTCCTTTAAATGTAATATCTACATTAATCCAACCCACGACAGCTTGTTTAGTGCCATCTGCAGTCTTAACAAAAGAATTGCATTTACAAAAGTTTGGCAATTTAGAAAAGTTTTGTTTAGCTAAATCTGCACCTATGCAGCTTATGCTAGCACCAGTATCTAATAGACCCAATTCATTAAAAGTTAAAAAGATATTTTAGCATAAAATCTGCCATCATTTGAATTTCCTGAAATAGCCGAGACTAATAACTTACTACATTGTTTTCTACGTTTGTAGAAATTTCTTAGACGAAGTGTAGAGCGTTTAATAGAGGGTATTATGTCTATTTTGGAAATAGTTGAATCATCAAAAATTTCATTTCGTTTGGCCATATACAATTCTAATTTTCTATGATAGGCTGTTTTTGGAAAGATTAATTTTGAGATATTACTATCAATTCCCTTTTCGCTATTTTCTCTTTTTAAAATTTTATATTTAGTTTTATTTTCCTGGACTTTAGATTCTATAGATTTTAACTTATTTTTCGCTTCATTAAGTTTTCCACTTTCTTCAGTGATATTGGGTACTATACTTTTAGTCATATCAGGGGGTTTAAGGTCACAATCGGGTAATATTGGTAAATCATTTGCAGAAGTTTTATTTAATGTTCCTGTTGGGGAACAACTTCCTTGGAGTTTTTTGTCGACTTTCGTGCTAAACATTTTGAACATTGCGGCTTATAAGTGTTTTTAGCCCCGCAGCCATAACAGAAGACAGTTCTATCTTGTAAACAGTCCTCATAAAAATGTCCTAGCTGATCACAGTTCCAGCAGCAAGGTACTCTATTAGACTTTTGCAATGCTTCTACAGACAACTCATTGGGTAAATCATAATTAGTGTTATCTACAGAATCAGTTTCTAACTCCGAGATCTGACGACGAGGAACGAATTGATTAACATTTCGACTAGCCATATTCCGACGAACATAATCATCACTTAGGAAACTTTCCCTCATCTGAACTAGCTTCCTTAGGTGAGGAATCGAGTGTATGGGAATATAGAGTAGTTCATGCCTTATTTCAGGCTTAAGATTTCTAGTGATAATCTCTATTAACTCAAGTTCGGAAATTGGAGTAGGAAGACGATCCATAATTGTAGACAAGGCTTCATAAAACATATCAAATGTCTCGCCTGGTTTTTGCTTTCGGTTTCTAAGCTCCTCTCGAATATCAAACGAGGATTTAAAGTCACGATATTGGAACCGAATAGCTTCACAAAAATCATTCCAATTTATCAAATCCACCTGCTTGTGGTATCGCCAATACCAATCTCTGGCTTTACCTACTAATAAAATATGAAGATTTTTACAAATTATAGTGAAATCACTATTAAACGTATCCCTTGTAAGGGACTTTAACCGATATATAAATTCTTCTACAGTAAGTCCGGTTGACGAACCATCAAATTTTAACCCCCAGTTTTGTATTATTGAGGCTACTTTATCATTTTGATAACCTACAAAACTGGAAGATGACAAGTTTAAATTTGGATTATTGAGAAAATTACTTTCAGATTCCATTCTTGGTGCTAAATTTGATTGATTCTGGAGTATATTCCGTGTCATATTATAAACAGTAGGATTTTGTGAAGTGTTGGTAATTAGGTTTAAATTTTGAAGAATTTTTGTAATATTAATTTCTATCATTTTATTGATTTCGTTATAATCAACTGCAAGTTTTTGATTAGAATTTGGTAGAAAGTTAACCGATTCATTTCTAGAAGCTGGTTGAATATTATCATCAGTTCTGTTAGGGGTACGTAAACGACTCGGAGTATTACTCACTCCAGAAGGATTACTTTTGTTAAAAAGATTTCGAGTAACACTACGAGTTGGATATTGTTTCGGGACAGCCCCAGAAGTGTTTTTATTCGGCCTACCCTTTTTCACCGGAAACGAAACTCTTTGCAAATCTGCTAATTCACACGCAATCGTACACACAGGGCATTTATTTTCTTTAGAAAGATAATTTTCGATACAGGCTCTATGAAAATAATGATTTCATTTAACTATTAGTAAACATTCAATTTTCTCATCCATACGACTACCACATAAACAACAAATTGTACCAATATTTGATTGGGTTAAAGGTTGGGTAGATGGAGGTAATGAAGGATCTGAAGGGTTATTAGAAACCTGAGGAGGCGAATGTTGTAAAGACATCGTAACGAGAAAAATGTAAGTCTGATTCAAAATTTTAACAAACAATAGTTTTACCGGAAATAGGTATTTAATTTTTTTTCAGTATTTTAAGAGAATATAAACCACAGGATGGCTTGTTATATAAACAAAATGTTGTTTAAATATTAAACGATTTGTACAAAACAAATAATAAGAACAAAGTCAAAAATTCTTTTGTTGAACAAAATATACTTAGTTGTTTTCTTTCATGGTAATATATAAGCTAGAATAGGAAAATAGGTAAATTATCACAACAGGAAAAAATACAGGTTTATGGAATTATTTGTGAGATACTATCACAATGTGATAGTCAAACCAGTATTCAGGTATTTTTTTCTATTATTTTGTCTAAATCTGAAATACCTACTTGAATATATTGGATGTCTATTAGCAAGATACCAAATGACATCTATTCCAAATATATAAAAGTTACTTGTAACTAAGTCAAGAACATTTTATAGAAATATCTGACAATCAATAGTTTTGCAAACTTATTATAAATATTGTTAATATTAAATTATTATAATAAAAGGATAAGCTAGAGGCAAAACGGTTAGACTACTCAAAGTCTCAAGTATCTAAATATCCTGAAATGCATTGCTAATTATTTATTAAAATAAAGTAATAAAAACAATTTTTATAAAAAATTTGCCATAAATGAAATTTAAATAATATTAAATACTCTGAACCGATCATGTGCCAAAAAAAATTTTGGGACATTTTCGGTCCCACGTTGGGCGCCATTTTCTGTAATAAAACCCTACAAAATTAGGATTTCTTTTATATGTCTGTTTCACAAAGAGACATTTTGTTAAAGGCTAAATATAAAAAGGACTATGGGAGTCATAAAATCGCTAGCTTCAGTCGGGTGGGGAGGTTCGAGTCCTTCAATATTAAGTCTCAGGATACAGATATTATTTGTATATAGACTCCCTAGAAATTACTAACCTTACGTTAAAAAAATGGATCATGATAACTATATTCTCATAAAAATACAAAAATCCCCGATATAGTTAAATGTGAGAAATCAATACATAAAGGGTTGTGATAAATTTACCTATATTATTAAAAGTCTTCAAGATGTTAGTAGAAAACTATGCTTCAGAACCCGCGCCCTACCAATATCCTGACAGCATAAAACCTATTTTAGTCAGAATCCCATATTTAAACATATCCTAGCTTACTATACCATGATTGAAAACATAGAAAGATTTAGCAATTCATGTTGAATTTATTAAACAAATTATTCATCCCATAAATAGTAAGAAATATGAAAAATTAATTATATAAAAGTTATAAAAAAAAATACTATATAAACATTAGCAAATTTAATAAATTAAATATACATAATAATCTAGATTTAATTTTTTAACAAGTTAGAGTGCTATATTCGGCTATGCCGAATCTTAAATACCCTCCACCAGCAAGCTACTTTTTATTAAAACCTATTTAACTATCTAATCTTTAGATAACTTGGCAAAATTTTTGTTTCCGTATTGAGGGTATTAACATTTATGCATATGTAAACTACTTTTAATTAGGTCCAGAAATATTTACATTAATAGGCCAGTTCGAAAACATTTTAACAGAATGATTTATCTGTACTCAGAACATACTTATTTTGAATTTTATCCGGATATAATCATTTAATTACGAATTAAGTGTTATTAAGTGATTTTCAGAAGTATACCTTATGTGAGAACTAAGACAACTTATAGACCGATCCTGAAAAAAATCCGTAGTATATATATAAATACAAAATAGACATTTATGTCGAATTTTATCCCGATAACTTTGATTTTCAATGTGCATTTGAGTAATTTTCGGAAATGGTCCTTACATGGGAGTTGTGACCAATTATCGACCGATAAGATAAGTTATTCGATGCAGACCTCTAATATGTATAGGAGCTATGACCTTACAGAAATCAAGATATCTTTATTTGATAATGAAATATGTGCGTTTAAGTAATTTTTTTGAAGTGGACCTTATATAGAAGATATTACCATATATGGACCAATCCGGAAAAAACTTGGTAGAATGATTTATATGCTCACAAAACATATTCAAGTTTATCCTGATAGCTTTATTATTCAAAGAAATATATGCGTTTAAGTGATTTTCGTAAGTGGACCCTCTATGGGAGCCTATCCTGAAAAAATTTCGTAGAGTGATTCATATAAAGACAAAACATATTTGTGTCGAATTTTATCAAGATAACTTTATTTGACAATGAAATATGTACGTTTAAGTGATTTTTGGAATCGAATTTTTGTCGAATTTTATCCTTTAGCTTTAAAACTTAATGAAATATATGCGTTTAAGTGATTTTCGGAAGTGGACCTTATATTGGAGCTATGACCAATTATGAGCCTATCCGGAAAAAATGTCGTAGAGTGACTCATATAAAGACAAGATATATTTGTGTCGAATTTTATCAAGATAGCTTTATTTGATAATGAGATATGTGCTTTTATGTGGTATTCGGAAGTGGGCCTTATATGGGAGCTATGACCAATAACGGACCGATCCGTAAAATATTTGGTGGAATAATTTGAATGTACACAAAACATATTTGTGTCGAATTTTATCCCGATAGCTTCAGAATTCAATGAAATATATGCGTTTAAGTGATTTTCGGAAGTGGACGTTATATGGGTGTTATGACCAATTATGGGCCTATGCGGAAAAAATTTCGTAGAGTTATTCATATTTAGACAAAATATATTTATGTCGAATTTTATTACGATAACTTTATTTGACAATGAAATATGTGTTTTTAAGTGATTTTCGGAAGTGGGCCTTATATGGCAGTTATGACCAAAAATGGACCGATCCGTAAAAAATTTTGTAGAATGATTTGTATGTATACAAAACATATTTGTGTCGAATTTTATCCCGATAGCTCTATAATTCAATGAAATATATGCGTTTAAGTGATTTTCGGAAGTGGACCTTATATGGGACATATGACCAATTATGGGCCTATCCGAAAAAAATTTCGTAGGGTGATTTATATTTAGACTAAACATATTTGTGTCGAATTTTATCAAGATAGCTTTATTTGACAATGAAATATGAACTTTTAAATGATTTTCGGAAGTGGGCCTTATATGGGAGCTATGACCAATATTGGACCGATCCGTAAAAAATTTGGTAGAATGATTTGTATGTATATGAAACATATTTAACTCGAATTTTATCAGAATAGCTTTATTCATCAATGAGATATGTGCGTTTTGGTGATTTTCGGAAGTGGACCTTATATGGGAGCTATGACCAATTGTGGACCGATTGAGATCTACGTTGATAGTATGATTTCTGTTCATATTATATTTGCATGTACAAAATTTTGTGTTGATACCGATATATTTGAGGGAGTTATTAACGATAAACTAATTTCCGGGAATATATACCTTTGTATGGGGGCTATGGGAAATATTGGATCGATTGTAAAGATTTTGAACATAATTAATCACTGTCCTGAAAAAATAATGTGTGACAAAATTCATCGAAATATCTTTGGTAGTTTCTGAGAAAACTTCAAAAGAATTAGGAAAAAAACGTAATTTTTTTCGAGGTAGTCTGAAATTTTTACTCATAACTTTTTACGTGGTGAACCGATTTTGCTGATTTTCAATACCAAGCTGCTTAGGATAATAATAAATATTTTGGGTGAATTTGGTTGATTTCCTTTGCTTAGTTTTAACGTGAGCGTGTTTTACACAGACAGACAGACGGACAGACGGACAGACGGACATAGCTAAATCGACTCAGAATTTCATAAGGATCCAGAATATATATACTTTGTTGGGTCTTAGAAGAATATTTCTTGGTGTTACACACGGAACGACAAACTTATATATACCCTCTATCACCACTGATGGTGGTGGAGGGTATAAAAACAAAAAGAATCAAATCACTCGCTTAATATTTTTTTCTTACATTTGCTTGTTCTTTTAGTAAATTTATTCACCTTCAGAGAGCGAAAGAGAGTGATTTCATTATTAAACAGTGGTAAATTATCACAGTTAAGAGAATGTTTTTTTATTATTTATCATTCTCGGTAACTTGATATCTGTATTCACCATAAAATAAGAGACAAAGAGTGTAAATCCATTGATCAAAAGCTTTATTGCTTAACATTAAGAGAACAATTCGAATTAAAGTATCTATAATTAATCACTGTTAAAGTTATAAATTCATTACACTTCGCGACAGAAATTTATCATAGTTATATTAATGAATTTTAATCAACAACATATGTTAATACAATTAGTGAAAACAGATTACTTTAATATTATGGTTTTATTAAATTACCCTTTCGAGGAATGATTAGGAACATAAATGTAATGAAAGAATAATATTTAATATAAATTAAAAGTATTTGTATACCCTCCACCACCATCAGTGGTGATAGAGGGTATATATAAGTTTGTCGTTCCGTGTGTAACACCAAGAAATATTCTTCTAAGACCCAACAAAGTATATATATTCTGGATCCTTATGAAATTCTGAGTCGATTTAGCTATGTCCGTCTGTCTGTCTGTCTGTCTGTGTAAAACACGCTCACGTTAAAACTAAGCAAAGGAAATCAACCAAATTCACCCAAAATATTTATTATTATCCTAAGCAGCTTGGTATTGAAAATCAGCAAAATCGGTTCACCACGTAAAAAGTTATGAGTAAAAATTTCAGACTACCTCGAAAAAAATTACGTTTTTTTCCTAATTCTTTTGAAGTTTTCTCAGAAACTACCAAAGATATTTCGATGAATTTTGTCACACATTATTTTTTCAGGACAGTGATTAATTATGTTCAAAATCTTTACAATCGATCCAATATTTCCCATAGCCCCCATACAAAGGTATATATTCCCGGAAATTAGTTTATCGTTAATAACTCCCTCAAATATATCGGTATCAACACAAATTTTGTACATGCAAATATAATCAACGTAGATCTCAATCGGTCCACAATTGGTCATAGCTCCCATATAAGGTCCACTTCCGAAAATCACCAAAACGCACATATCTCATTGATGAATAAAGCTATTCTGATAAAATTCGAGTTAAATATGTTTCATATACATACAAATCATTCTACCAAATTTTTTACGGATCGGTCCAATATTGGTCATAGCTCCCATATAAGGCCCACTTCCGAAAATCATTTAAAAGTTCATATTTCATTGTCAAATAAAGCTATCTTGATAAAATTCGACACAAATATGTTTAGTCTAAATATAAATCACCCTACGAAATTTTTTTCGGATAGGCCCATAATTGGTCATATGTCCCATATAAGGTCCACTTCCGAAAATCACTTAAACGCATATATTTCATTGAATTATAGAGCTATCGGGATAAAATTCGACACAAATATGTTTTGTATACATACAAATCATTCTACAAAATTTTTTACGGATCGGTCCATTTTTGGTCATAACTGCCATATAAGGCCCACTTCCGAAAATCACTTAAAAACACATATTTCATTGTCAAATAAAGTTATCGTAATAAAATTCGACATAAATATATTTTGTCTAAATATGAATAACTCTACGAAATTTTTTCCGCATAAGCCCATAATTGGTCATAACACCCATATAAGGTCCACTTCCGAAAATCACTTAAACGCATATATTTCATTGAATTCTGAAGCTATCGGGATAAAATTCGACACAAATATGTTTTGTGTACATTCAAATTATTCCACCAAATATTTTACGGATCGGTCCGTTATTGGTCATAGCTCCCATATAAGGCCCACTTCCGAATACCACATAAAAGCACATATCTCATTATCAAATAAAGCTATCTTGATAAAATTCGACACAAATATATCTTGTCTTTATATGAGTCACTCTACGAAATTTTTTCCGGATAGGCTCATAATTGGTCATAGCTCCAATATAAAGTCCACTTCCGAAAATCACTTAAACGCATATATTTCATTAAGTTTTAAAGCTAAAGGATAAAATTCGACAAAAATTCGATTCCAAAAATCACTTAAACGCACATATTTCATTGTCAAACAAAGTTATCTTGATAAAATTCGACACAAATATGTTTTGTCTTTATATGAATCACTCTACGAAATTTTTTCAGGATAGGCTCCCATAGAGGGTCCACTTACGAAAATCACTTAAACGCATATATTTCTTTGAATAATAAAGCTATCAGGATAAACTTGAATATGTTTTGTGAGCATATAAATCATTCTACCAAGTTTTTTCCGGATTGGTCCATATATGGTAATATCTTCTATATAAGGTCCACTTCAAAAAAATTACTTAAACGCACATATTTCATTATCAAATAAAGATATCTTGATTTCTGTAAGGTCATAGCTCCTATACATATTAGAGGTCTGCATCGAATAACTTATCTTATCGGTCGATAATTGGTCACAACTCCCATGTAAGGACCATTTCCGAAAATTACTCAAATGCACATTGAAAATCAAAGTTATCGGGATAAAATTCGACATAAATGTGTATTTTGTATTTATATATATATATACTACGGATTTTTTTTCAGGATCGGTCTATAAGTTGTCTTAGTTCTCACATAAGGTATACTTCTGAAAATCACTTAATAACACTTAATTCGTAATTAAATGATTATATCCGGATAAAATTCAAAATAAGTATGTTCTGAGTACAGATAAATCATTCTGTTAAAATGTTTTCGAACTGGCCTATTAATGTAAATATTTCTGGACCTAATTAAAAGTAGTTTAAATATGCATAAATGTTAATACCCTCAATACGGAAACAAAAATTTTGCCAAGTTATCTAAAGATTAGATAGTTAAATAGGTTTTAATAAAAAGTAGCTTGCTGGTGGAGGGTATTTAAGATTCGGCATAGCCGAATATAGCACTCTAACTTGTTAATTAACAATTTAACATAATTTGAACCATGTAATTAACATAATCAAACGAGATCACAACTGTAAGTATTGTAACGTAACATAATAAGTAAGAGATTGTCTTTTTTAATTTTAAGCTTTAACGAATTTGATATATAAGAGAGGTGTATTGTTAATTCTTATTATTGTTTACATTATACAATTGATTTTAAGTTGTATTACTTCTTGTTATTATTTTTTTTGGATTTATGATTTTAATAATTTGTTGTTTTTATACCCACCATCAAAAAAGATGGGGGGTATATTGTTTTATACCCACCATCAAAAAAGATGGGGGTATATTGTTTTTGTCATTCCGTTTGTAACACATTGAAATATTCGTCTAAGACCATAAAAGTATATATATTCTGGGTCCTTATTAGATTCTAAGACGATCTAGCCATGTCCGTCCGTCTGTCCGTCTGTCTGTCTGTCTGTCTGTTGAAAACACGATAGAGCCCAAATGAAAGTAGCTAGCGAGCTGAAATTTTGCACAGATACTTCTAGTTGATGCAGTTTGGTATTGAAAATGGGCTATATCGGTCCACAATTTCGCCTAGCCCCCATATAAGGCCCCCTTCAGAAAATGACTTTATCGCTCATAACTTGCTAACGGAAGAACCAATAGCAATGAAATTCGGCACAAACATGTCTTATGGGAACATAAATCTTCTCGTGGAATTTAATAAGGATCGGTCCATAATTGACCCTACCCCCCATATAAAGTTCCCTTCAGAAAATGACTTTATCGCCCATAACTGGCTAAGAAAAGCATCAAGAGCGGTGAACTTCGACACAAACATGTTTTATGAGAACCTAAATCTCTTTATAAAATTTTATAAGGATAGGCCCGTAATTGACCCTACCCCCCATATAAAGTCCCCTTCAAAAAATGACTTTATCGCCCATAACTGGCTAAGAGAAGCATCAATAGCGGTGAACTTCGGCACAAACATGTTTTATGGGAACATAAATCTCTTCATATAATTTTATAAGGATAGGCTCATAATTGACCCTACCCCCCATATAAAGTCCCCTTCAGAAAATGACTTTATCGACCATAAATGGCTAAGAGAAGCATCAATAGCGGTGAAATTCGCCACAAACATGTTTTATGGGAACATAAATCTCTTTATATAATTTTATAAGGATCGGTCCATAATTGACCCTACCCCCCATATAAAGTCCCCTTCAGAAAATGACTCTATCGCTCATAGCTGGCTAAGAAAACGTCAATAGCGGCGAAATTCGGCACAAACATGTTTAATGAGAACCTAAATTTCTTTGTAAAATTTTATAAGGATAGGCCCATAATTGACCCTACCCCCATATAAAGTCCCCTTCAGAAAATAACTTTATCGACCATAACTGGCTAAGAGAAGCATCAATAGCGGTGAAATTCGCCACAAACATGTTCTATGGGAACACAAATCTCTTTATATAATTTTATAAGGATCGGTCCATAATTACCCTACCCCCCATATAAAGTCCCCTTCAGAAAATGACTTTATTGCCCATAACTGTCTAAGAGAAGCATCAATAGCGGTGAAATTCGGCACAAACATGTTTTAAGGGAACCTAAATCTCTTTGTGAAATTTTATAAGGATTGACCCTACCCCCCATTTAAAGTCCCCTTCAGAAAATGACTTTATCGACCATAACTGGCTAAGAGAAGCATCAATGGCGGTGAAATTCGCCACAAACATGTTTTATGGGAACATAAATCTCTTCATATAATTTTATAAGGATCGGTCCATAATTGACCCTACCCCCCATATAAAGTCCCCTTCAGAAAATGACTTTTAGGCTTATTACTGACTCAAAAATGTGAGTACAGTAGTAAAATTCTACATAAACAAGTTTTGTGCGGGCCAAAAGTTCTTTATCAAATTTTATAAGGATTGGTCCTTAATTAGCTCTATCCCCCTTGTAAGTGCCCCTTCAGAAAATGACTTTAAAGTTCATTACTAGATTAAAACTGCGTGTACAGCGATGAAATTCGACATGAACAATTTTCGTATTAGTTAAAATCTCCCACTAAATTTTATGAGGATCAGTCTGTAATTAACCATACGCCCCTATAAGGTCCGCTTCAGAAAATGACTTTAACGCTCATTACTGACTCAAAAATGCGATTACAGCAGTGCGATAGCAGCGACTACAGCGATGAAATTTCACATAAACAAGTTTTGTATGAGCCCCTACCCTATGCCCCTATTAAGGTCCCCATTAGAAAATTACTTTAAAGCTCATTACTGGCTCAAAAATGCGACATAAACAATATTTGTATGTACAAAAATCGTTCTAAATTTTAGAAGTATCGATCAATAATTGACTTATACGGGGGTATAGGGGCGCCTTTAACGCTCATTACTGGCATAAAAATACGAGTAGATATATGCAATTCAACATAAGTGTTATGGGAACTGAAATCTTCCTACCGACATTGATGAAGATGGATCGATAAATGACCACTTCAGTAAAATTACTTTAACTCTCAATAGTTGCTTAAAATTACGACTTACGAACGTAATTTATGTACGAAAGTTTATAAAAATCGGTCTATAATTGACCCTAGAATCAATTTAACGCTCATGTATAGCTCAAAAGTTCTTCCAAGTTACGGTATTTTTCAACTGAATTTGATGAAAATTGTTCGATAACTAATCAAACACCCATTTTCGGTTTCCTTCAGATAATGACTTCAAACCTCATGACTGAATTAAAGATACAAGTACAGCTACATTAGATACAAATAATTATTGTATAAACAGATAAGGATAGGTCCATAATTGACTCTACCCTCCATATAACCACTCTTACAAAAAAACAGTTTATGGTTATAAATATTGGATCAAACAAAAGTAATATTTTTAATTCGGAAGAGCACGGTCCATGCTTAAGCCCTTATTAAATTCCCTCTCCCAAAAGATCGATAATATCAAAGTTTATTTATAAGGATGATTTGATGGTGGGTATAAAAGATTCGGCATGGCCGAATATAACACTCATACTTGTTGTCATTCCGTTTGTAACACATTGAAATATTCGTCTAAGACCCATAAAAGTATATATATTCTGGGTCCTTATTAGATTCTAAGACGATCTAGCCATGTCCGTCCGTCTGTCCGTCTGTCTGTCTGTCTGTTGAAAACACGATAGAGTCCAAACGGAAGTAGCTAGCGAGCTGATCGGCAATATCGGTTTACGATTTCGCCTAGCCCCCATATAAGGCCCCCTTCAGAAAATGACTTTATCGCTCATAACTTGCTAAGGGAAGCATCAATAGCGCTGAAATTCAGCACAAACATGTTTTATGGGAACACAAATCTCTTCGTAGAATTTTATAAGGATCGGTCCATAATTGACCCTACGCCCTATATAAAATCCCCTTCAGAAAATGACTTTATCGCCCATAACTGGATAAGAGAAGCGTTAATAGCAGTGAAATTCGGCACAAATATGTTTTATGGGAACATAAATCTCTTTGTAATATTTTGTAGGGATAGGCCCATAATTGACCCTACCCCCATATAAAGTCCCCTTCAGAAAATGACTTTATCGCCCATAACTGGCTAAGAGAAGCATTAATTGCGGGTGAAATTCGGCACAAACATGTTTTATGGGAACCTTAATCTCTTCGTAGAATTATATAAGGATCGGTCCATAATTGACCCTACCCCCCATATAAGTCCCCTTCAGAAAATTACTTTATCGCCCATAACTGGCTAAGAGAAGCATCAATAGCGGTGTGAAATTCGGTACAAACATTTTTTATTGGAACATAAATCTTTTCGTAGAATTTTATAAGGATCGGTCCATAATTGACCCTACCCCCCATATAAAGTCCCCTTCAGAAAATGACTTAATCGCCATAACTGGATAAGAGAAGCGTTAATAGCGGTGTGTGAAATTCGGTAAAAACATGTTTTATGGGAACATAAATCTCCTTGTAAAATTTTATAAGGATAGGCCCATAATTGACCTAACCCCCCCCCCCCCCTATAAAGTCCCCTTCAGAAAATGACTTTATCGCCCATAACTGGCTAAGAAAAGCATCAATTGCGGTGAAATTTGGCACAAACATGTTCTATGAGAACCTAAATCTATTTGTAAAATTTTATAAGATAGGCCCATAATTGACCCTACCCACCATATAAAGCCCCCTTCAGAAAATGACTTTATGGCCCATAACTGGCTAAGAGAACCATCAATAGCGGTGAAGTTCGGCACAACCAAGTTTTATGGGAACCTAAATCTCTTTGTAAAATTTTATAAGGATAGGCCCATAATTGACCCTACCGCCCATATAAAGTCCCCGTCAGAAAATGACTTTATCGCACATAACGGGCTAAGGAAAGCATCAATAGAGGTGAAATTCTGCACAAATATGTTTTATAAGAATTTAAATCTCTTCGTAAAATTTTATAAGGATCGGTTCATAATTGACCCTACCCCCCATATAAGGTCCCCTTCAGAAAATGACTTTAAGGCTTATTACTGACTCAAAAATGTGAGTACAGAAATAAAAATTCTACATAAACAAGTTTTGTCCAAGCCAAAAGTTCTTATCAATTTTATTATGATCGGTCCTTAATTAACCCACTGACTTTAAAGCTCATTACTAGCTTAAAACTGCGATTATATCGATGAATTTCGACATAAACAACTTTCGTATTAGCTAAAATCTCCCACTAAATTTTATGAGGATCAGTCTGTAATTGACCCTACCCCCCTATAAGGTCCCCTTCAGATAATGACTTTAACGCTCATTACTGACTCAAAAATGCGATCACAGCAGTGAAAATCTACGTAAACAAGTTTTGTACTAGCCAAAAACTAAAAATCGTTTTAAGTTTTAGAAGTATAGATCCATAATTGACTTAAACGGGGTGGCGTATAGGGGCGCCTTTAACGATTCACTCCAGAGACTGGAAGTTTTCAATTGAATTTGATGAGGATAACTAATCAAACACTCATTTTCGGTTCCCTTCAGATAAATATTTTAAACCTCATGACTGAATTAAAGATACAAGTACAGCTACATTAGATACAAATAATTATTGTATAAACCGACAAGGATAGGTCCATAATTGACTCTACCCTCCATATAACCACTCTTACAAAAAAACAGTTTATGGTTATAAATATTGGATCAAACAAAATTAATATTTTTAATTCGGAAGAGCATGGTCCATGCTTAAGCCCTTATTAAATTCCCTCTACCAAATATTTCCCTGATGTTCATATTAATATCGACATATGATTCAACATAGATCGATAATATCAAAGTTTATTTATAAGGATGATTTGATGGTGGGTATATAAGATTCGGCATGGCCGAATATAACACTCTTACTTGTTAAATATCGCTTTTTCAAAAGTATTAAGTTCTTAAACTTGGTAAAATTGGGATATCAGGTACAATTTTTGGTGAGAGAAATTTTCTTAGTATATTGTTTTTTTCCCTATTCCTGTAAATAACTTTGACAGTTTTCAAGCTAAGACAGTTTTGTATACCTCATTTTAATCCATAAGAACGCACTTTCTTTTGACACATCGCTTTCTTGAAAATCTTAAGTTCTTAAAATTGTAAAATTGGGATATCATTATAATTTTTGGTGCAGAGTAAATTTCTTAGTATATTGTATTTTCACTATTCCTGCAAATAACTTTGACAGTTTTCAAGCTACGACAGTTTTGTATACCTCATTTTAATACATAAGAAACGCACTTTATTTGAAATATCGCTTATTCAAAAGTATTAATTTCTTAAATTGGGTAAAATTGGGATTATCTTTACAATTTTGGGTACAGAGTAAATTTCTTAGTATATTGTATTTTCCCTTTTCCTGCAAATAAACTTTGACAGTTTTCAAGCTACCAGAGTTTTTTATACCTCATTTTAATCCATAAGAAACCCACTTTCTTTCGACATATTGCTTCTTCAAAAATCCTTAGTTCTTAAAATTGGTAAAATTGGGATATCATTAAAATCAGTACAATTTTGATGCAGAGTAAATTTTCTTAGTATATGGTTTTTTCCCTATTCATGCAAATAACTTTGACAGTTTTCAAGCTACGACAGTTTTGTATACCTCATTTAATCCATAAGAAACGCACTTCTTTTGATTTATCGCTTATTCAAAAATATTAAGTTCTTAAAATTGGTAAAATTGGTATATCATTCAAATTTTTGGTACAGAGGAAACTTCTTAGTATATTGTATTATCCCTACTCCTGCAAATAACTTTGAGAGTTTTCAAGCTAGGACAGTTTTGTATACCTCATTCTAATTCATAAGAAACGCACTTTCTTTTGACATATCACTTATTCAAAAGTTTTAAGTTCTTAAAATTTTTAAAATTGGGATATCATTCAAATTTTTGGTACAGAGTAAATTTCTTAGTATATTGTATTTTCCCTATTCCTGCAAATAACTTTGACAGTTTTCAAGCTATGACAGTTTTGTATACTTCATTTCTATCCATAAGAAACGCACTTTCTTTTGACATATCACTTATTCAAAAGTTCTAAGTTCGTAAAATTAGTAAAATTGGGATATCATTACAATTTTTGGTACAGAGTAAATTTCTTAGTATATTGTATTATCGCTACTCCTGCAAATAACTTTGATAGTTTTCAAACTACGACAGTTTTGTATACCTCATTTTAATCCATAAGAAACGCACTTTCTTTTGACATATCACTTATTCAAAAGTCTTAAGTTCTTAAAATTGGTAAAATTGTGATATCATTATAATTTTTGGGTAAATTCTTAGTATATTGTATTTTCACTATTCATGCAAATAACTTGACAGTTTCAAGCTACGAGAGTTTTGTATACCCCATTTTAATTCATAAAAAACCCACTTTCTTTTGACATATCGTTCTTCAAAAATCTTAAGTTCATAAACTTGGTAAAATTGGGATATCAGTACAATTTTTGGTGCAGAGTAAATTTTCTTAGTATATTGTTTTTTCCCTATTCCTGCAAATAACTTTGACAGTTTTTCAAGCTATGACAGTTTTGTATACCTCATTTCAATCCATAAGAAACGCACTTTCTTTTGACATATCGCTTATTCAAAAGTCTTAAGTTCATAAAATTGGTAAAATTGGTATATCGTTACAATTTTTTGTACAGAGTAAATTTCTTAGTATATTGTATTTTCCCTATTCCTGCAAATAACTTTGACAGTTTTCAAGCTATGACAGTTTTGTATACCTCATTTCTATCCATAAGAAACGCACTTTCTTTTGACATATCGCTTACTCAAAAGTCTTAAGTTCATAAAATTGGTAAAATTGGGATATCGTTACAATTTTTTGTACAGAGTAAATTTCTTAGTATATTGTATTTTCCCTATACCTGCAAATAGCTTTGACAGTTTTCAAATTACGACAGTTTTGTATATCTTATTTTAATCCATAAGAAACCCACTTTATTTTGACATATCGCTTATTGGAAAGTTTAAGTTCTTAAAATTGGTAAAATTGGGATATCATTCAAATTTTTGGTACAGAGTAAACTTCTTAGTATGTTGTATTTTCCTATTCCTGAAAATAACTTTGACAGTTTTCAAGCTACGAGAGTTTTGTGTACCTCATTTTAATCCATAAGAAACCCACTTTCTTTGACATATCGCTTATTCAAAAATGTTAAGTTCTTAAAATTGGTAAAATTGGGATATCATTAAAATCAGTACAATTTTTGATGCAGAGTAAATTTTCTTACTATAAGGTTTTTTTCCCTATTCCTGCAAATAACTTTGACAGTTTTCAAGCTACGACAGTTTTGTATACCTCATTTTAATCCATAAGAAACGCACTTTCTTTTGATATATCGCTTATTTAAAAATATTAAGTTCTTAAAATTGGTAAAATTGGTATATCATTCAAATTTTTGGTACAGAGTAAACTTCTTAGTATATTGTATTATCCCTACTCCTGCAAATAACTTTGAGAGTTTTCAAGCTAGGACAGTTTTGTATACCTCATTTTAATTCATAAGAAACGCACTTTCTTTTGACATATCACTTATTCAAAAGTTTTAAGTTCTTAAAAATTTTTAAAATTGGGATATCATTCAAATTTTTGGTACAGAGTAAATTTCTTAGTATATTGTATTTTCCCTATTCCTGCAAATAACTTTGACAGTTTTCAAGCTAAGACAGTTTTGTATACCTCATTTCTATCCATAAGAACGCACTTTCTTTTGACATATCACTTATTCAAAAGTTTTAAGTTCTTAAAATTAGTAAAATTGGGATATCATTACAATTTTTGGTACAGAGTAAATTTCTTAGTATATTGTATTATCGCTACTCCTGCAAATAACTTTGATAGTTTTCAAACTACGACAGTTTTGTATACCTCATTTTAATCCATAAGAAACGCACTTTCTTTTGACATATCACTTATTCAAAAGTTTAAGTTCTTAAAATTGGTAAAATTGGGATATCATTACAATTTTTGGTACAGAGTAAATTTCTTAGTATATTGTATTTTCCCTATTCCTGCAAATAACTTTGACAGTTTTCAAGCTATGACAGTTTTGTATACCTCATTTCAATCCATAAGAAACGCACTTTCTTTTGACATATCGCTTATTCAAAAGTCTTAAGTTCATAAAATTGGTAAAATTGGGATATCGTTACAATTTTTTGTACAGAGTAAATTTCTTAGTATATTGTATTTTCCCTATACCTGCAAATAGCTTTGACAGTTTTCAAATTACGACAGTTTTGTATATCTTATTTTAATCCAAAAGAAACCCACTTTATTTTGACATATCGCTTATTGGAAAGTTTTAAGTTCTTAAAATTGGTAAAATTGGGATATCATTCAAATTTTTGGTACAGAGTAAACTTCTTATTATGTTGTATTTTCCTATTCCTGAAAATAACTTTGACAGTTTTCAAGCTACGAGAGTTTTGTGCACCTCATTTCAATCCATAAGAAACGCACTTTCTTATTCAAAAGTCTTAAGTTCATAAAATTGGTAAAATTGCGAAATCGTTACAATTTTTTGTACAGAGTAAATTTCTTAGTATATTGTATTTTCCCTATACCTGCAAATGACTTTGACAGTTTTCAAACTACGACAGTTTTGTATATCTTATTTTAATCCATAAGAAACCCACTTTATATTGACATATCGCTTATTGGAAAGTTTTAAGTTCTTAAAATTGGTAAACTTGGGATATCATTCAAATTTTTGTTACAGAGTAAATTTCTTAGTATATTGTATTATCTGGTAAAATTGGGATATCATTACAATTTTTGTTCCAGAGTAAATTTCTTAGTATATTGTATTTTCCCTATTCCTGCAAATAACTTTGACAGTTTTCAAGCTACGACAGTTTTGTATACCTCATTTTAATCCATAAGAAACGCACTTTCTTTTGACATATCGCTTCTTCAAAAATCCTAAGTTCTTAAAATTGTTAAAATTGTGATATCATTATAATTTTTGGTGTAGAGTAAATTTCTTAGTATATTGTATTTTCACTATTCATGCAAATAACTTTGACAGTTTTCAAGCTACGACAGTTTTTTATACCTCATTTTAATCCATAAGAAACGCACTTTCTTTTGAAATATCGCTTATTCAAAAGTATTAAGTTCTTAAAATTGGTAAAATTGGGATATCATTACAATTTTTGGTACAGAGTAAATTTCTTAGTATATTGTATTTTCCTTATTCCTGCAAATAACTTTGACAGTTTTCAAGCTACGAGAGTTTTGTATACCCCATTTTAATTCATAAGAAACCCACTTTCTTTTGACATATCGTTTCTTCAAAAATCTTAAGTTCATAAACTTAATAAAATTGGGATATCAGTACAATTTTTGGTGCAGAGTAAATTTTCATAGTATATTGTTTTTTCCCTATTCCTGCAAATAACTTTGACAGTTTTCAAGCTATGACAGTTTTGTATACCTCATTTCAATCCATAAGAAACGCACTTTCTTTTGACATATCGCTTATTCAAAAGTCTTAAGTTCATAAAATTGGTAAAATTGGGATATCGTTACAATTTTTTGTACAGAGTAATTTCTTAGTATATTGTATTTTCCCTATACCTGCAAATAACTTTGACAGTTTTCAAATTACGACAGTTTTGTATATCTTATTTTAATCCATAAGAAACGCACTTTCTTTTGACATATCACTTATTGGAAAGTTTTACGTTCTTAAAATTTGTAAAATTGGGATATCATTAAAATTTTTGGTACAGAGTAAATTTCTTAGTATATTGTATTATCTGGTAAAATGGGGATATCATTACAATTTTTGGTGCAGAGTAAATTTCTTAGTATATTGTATTTTCCCTATTCCTGCAAATAACTTTGACAGTTTTCAAGCTACGACAGTTTTATATACCTCATTTCAATCCATAAGAAACGCACTTTCTTTTGAAATATCGCTTATTCAAAAGTATTAAGTTCTTAAAATTGGTAAAATTGGGATATCATTACAATTTTTGGTACAGAGTAAATTTCTTAGTATATTGTATTTTCCCTATTCCTGCAAATAACTTTGACAGTTTTCAAGCTACGAGAGTTTTGTATACCCCATTTTAATTCATAAGAAACCCACTTTATTTTGACCTATCGCTTATTGTAAAGTTTTAAGTTCTTAAAATTGGTAAAATTGGGATATCATTCAAATTTTTGGTACAGAGTAAACTTCTTAGTATGTTGTATTTTCCCTATTCCTGAAAATAACTTTGACAGTTTTCAAGCTACGAGAGTTTTGTGTACCTCATTTTAATCCATAAGAAACCCACTTTCTTTTGACATATCGCTTATTCAAAAATGTTAAGTTCTTAAAATTGGTAAATTTGGGATATCATTCAAATTTTTGGTACAGAGTAAACTTCTTAGTATACTGTATTTTCCCTATACCTGAAAATATCTTTGACAGTTTTCAAGCTACGACAGTTTTGTATATCTCATTTTAATCCATAAGAAACGCACTTTCTTTTGACATATCACTTATTGGAAAGTTTTACGTTCTTAAAATTTGTAAAATTGGGATATCATTAAAATTTTTGGTACAGAGTAAATTTCTTAGTATATTGTATTATCTGGTAAAATGGGGATATCATTACAATTTTTGGTGCAGAGTAAATTTCTTAGTATATTGTATTTTCCCTATTCCTGCAAATAACTTTGACAGTTTTCAAGCTACGACAGTTTTATATACCTCATTTCAATCCATAAGAAACGCACTTTCTTCTGACATATCGCTTCTTCAAAAATCTTAAGTTCTTAAAATTGGTCAAATTGGGATATCATTACAATTTTTGGTACATAGTAAATTTTCTTAGTATATTGTATTTTCCCTATTCCTGCAAATAACTTTGACAGTTTTCAAGCTACGACAGTTTTGTATACCTCATTTTAATCTATAAGAAACGCACTTTTTTTGACATATCGCTTACTCAAAAATCTAATGTTCTTAAAATTGGTAAAATTGGGATATCATTCAAATTTTTGGTACAGAGTAAATTTCTTAGTATATTGTTTTTTCCCTATTCCTGCAAATAACTTTGACAGTTTTTAAGCTACGACAGTTTTGTATACCTCATTTTAATCCATAAGAAACGCACTTTCTTCTGACATATCGCTTATTCAAAAATCGTAAGTTCTTAAAATTGGTAAAATTGGGATATCATTACAATTTTTGGTACAGAGTAAAATTCATAGTATATTGCATTTTCACTATTATACAAAAATATTAAGTTCTTAAAATTTGTAAACTTGAGATATCATTCAAATTTTTGTTACAGAGTAAATTTCTTAGTATATTGTATTATCTGGTAAAATTGGGATATCATTACAATTTTTGGTCCAGAGAAAATTTCTTAGTATATTGTATTTTCCCTATTCCTGCAAATAACTTTGACAGTTTTCAAGCTACGACAGTTTTGTATACCTCATTTTAATCCATAAGAAACGCACTTTTTTTTGACATAACGCTTCTTCAAAAATCTTAAGTTCTTAAAATTGGTAAAATTGGGATATCATTATAATTTTTGGTCAGAGTAAGTTTCTTAGTATATTGTATTTTCCCTATTCCTGAAAATAACTTTGACAGTTTTCAAGCTACGAGAGTTTTGTATACCTCATCTTAATCCATAAGAATTCACTTTCTTTGGACATATCGCTCCTTCAAAAATCTTAAGTTCTTAAAATTTGTAAAATTGGGATATTAAAATTTTTGGTACAGAGTATATAGTATAGTATATTGTATTATCTGGTAAAATGGGGATATCATTACAATTTTTGGTGCAGAGTAAATTTCTTAGTATATTGTATTTTCCCTATTCCTGCAAATAACTTTGACAGTTTTCAAGCTACGACAGTTTTGTATACCTCATTTCAATCCATAAGAAACGCACTTTCTTCTGACATATCGCTTCTTCAAAAATCCTAAGTTCTTAAAATTGGTCAAATTGGGATATCATTACAATTTTGGTACATAGTAAATTTCTTAGTATATTGTATTTTCCCTATTCCTGCAAATAACTTTGACAGTTTTCAAGCTACGACAGTTTTGTATACCTCATTTTAATCTATAAGAAACGCACTTTTTTTGACATATCGCTTACTCAAAAATCTAATGTTCTTAAAATTGGTAAAATTGGGATATCATTCAAATTTTTGGTACAGAGTAAATTTCTTAGTATATTGTTTTTTTCCCTATTCCTGCAAATAACTTTGACAGTTTTTAAGCTACGACAGTTTTGTATACCTCATTTTAATCCATAAGAAACGCACTTTCTTTTGACATATCGCTTATTCAAAAGTCTTAAGTTCATAAAATTGGCAAAATTGGGATATCATTCAAATTTTTGGTACAGAGTAAATTTCTTAGTGTATTGTATTTTCCCTATTCCTTAAAATAACTTTGACAGAGTTTGTGTGCCTTATTTTAATCCATAAAAAACGCACTTTCTTTTGACATGTCACTTATTCAAAAGTTTTAAGTTCTTAAAATTAGTAAAATTGGGATATCATTATAATTTTTGGTGTAGAGTAAATTTCTTAATATATTGTATTTTCACTATTCATGCAAATAACTTTGACAGTTTTCAAGCTACGACAGTATTTTATACCTCATTTCAATCCATAAGAAACGCACTTTCTTTTGAAATATCGCTTATTCAAAAGTATTAAGTTCTTAAAATTGGTAAAATTGGGATATCATTACAATTTTTGGTACAGAGTAAATTTCTTAGAATATTGTATTTTCCCTATTCCTGCAAATAACTTTGACAGTTTTCAAGCTACGAGAGTTTTGTATACCCCATTTTAATTCATAAGGAACCCACTTTCTTTTGACATATCGTTTCTTCAAAAATCTTAAGTTCATAAACTTGGTAAAATTGGGATATCAGTACAATTTTTGGTGCAGAGTAAATTTTCTTGGTATATTGTTTTTTCCCTATTCCTGCAAATAACTTTGACAGTTTTCAAGCTAAGACAGTTTTGTATACCTCATTTTAATCCATAAGAAACGCACTTTCTTTTGATATATCGCTTCTTGAAAAATCTTAAGTTCTTAAAATTGGTAAAATTTTGATATCATTATAATTTTTGGTGCAGAGTAAATTTCTTAGTATATTGTATTTTCACTATTCCTGCAAATAACTTTGACAGTTTTCAAGCTACGACAGTTTAATTTTAATCCATAAGAAACGCACTTTTTTGAAATATCGCTTATTCAAAAGTATTAAGTTCTTAAAATTGGTAAAATTGGGATATCATTCAAATTTTTGATACAGTAAATTTCTTAGTATATTGTATTTTCCCTATTCCTGCAAATAACTTTGACAGTTTTCAAGCTACGAGGGTTTTGTGTACCTCATTTTAATCCATAAGAAACACACTTTCTTTTGACATATCGCTTCTTCAAAAATCCTAAGTTCTTAAAATTGGTAAAATTGGGATATCATTACAATTTTTGGTACAGAGTAAATTTCTTAGTATATTGTATTATTGCTACTCCTGCAAATAACTTTGATAGTTTTCAAACTACGACAGATTTGTATACCTCATTTTAAACCATAAGAAACGCACTTTCTTTTGACATATCACTTATTCAAAAGTTTTAAGTTCTTAAAATTGGTAAAATTGGGATATCATTACAATTTTTGGTACAGAGTAAATTTCTTAGTATATTGTATTTTCCCTATTCCCGCAAATAACTTTGACAGTTTTCAAGCTACGACAGTTTTGTGTACCTCATTTCAATCCATAAGAAACGCAGTTTATTCTGACATATCGCTTATTCAAAATCGTAAGTTCATAAAATTGGTAAAATGGGGATATCATTACAATTTTTGGTAGAGGGTAAATTTCTTAGTAAATGGTATTTTCCCTATTCCTTTAAATAACTTTAATAGTTTTCAAGCTACGACAGTTTTGTTTACCTCATTTTAATCCATAAGAAACGCACTTCCCTTTGACATATCACTTATTCAAAAGTTTTAAGTTCTTAAAATTGGTAAAATTGAGATATCATTACAATTTTTGGTACAGAGTAAATTTCTTAGTATATTGTATTTTCCCTATTCCCGCAAATAACTTTGACAGTTTTCAAGCTACGACAGTTTTGTGTACCTCATTTCAATCCATAAGAAACGCAGTTTATTCTGACATATCGCTTATTCAAAAATCGTAAGTTCATAAAATTGGTAAAATTGGGATATCATTACAATTTTTGGTAGAGGGTAAATTTCTTAGTAAATGGTATTTTCCCTATTCCTTTAAATAACTTTAATAGTTTTCAAGCTACGACAGTTTTGTTTACCTTATTTTAATCCATAAGAAACGCACTTCCCTTTGACATATCACTTATTCAAAAGTTTTAAGTTCTTAAAATTGGTAAAATTGAGATATCATTACAATTTTTGGAACAGAGTTAATTTCTTAGTATATTGTATTTTCCCTATTCCTGCAAATAACTTTGACAGTTTTCAAGCTATGACAGTTTTGTATACCTCATTTCAATCCATAAGAAACGCACTTTCTTTTGACATATCGCTTATTCAAAAGTCTTAAATTCATAAAATTGGTAAAATTGGGATATCGTTACAATTTTTTGTACAGAGTAAATTTCTTAGTATATTGTATTTTCCCTATTCCTGCAAATAACTTTGACAGTTTTCAAGCTATGACAGTTATGTATAAAATTGGTAAAATTGGGATATCGTTACAATTTTTTGTACAGAGTAAATTTCTTAGTATATTGTATTTTCCCTATTCCCGCAAATAACTTTGACAGTTTTCAAGCTACGACAGTTTTGTATACCTCATTTCAATCCATAAGAAATGCAGTTTCTTCTGACATATCGCTTATTCAAAAATCGTAAGTTCATAAAATTGGTAAAATTGGGATATCATTACAATTTTTGGTATAGGGTAAATTTCTTAGTAAATGGTATTTTCCCTATTCCTTTAAATAACTTTAACAGTTTTCAAGCTACGACAGTTTTGTATACCTCATTTTAATCCATAAGAAACGCACTTCCTTTTGACATATCACTTATTTAAAAGTTTTAAGTTCTTAAAAGTGGTAAAATTGAGATATCATTACAATTTTTGATACAGAGTTAATTTCTTAGTATATTGTATTTTCCCTATTCCTGGAACTAACTTTGACAGTTTTCAAGCTACGACAGTTTTGTATACCTCATTTCAATCCATAATAAACGCACTTTCTTTTGACATATCGCTTATTCAAAAGTCTTAAGTTCATAAAATTGTTAAAATTGGGATATCGTTACAATTTTTGTACAGAGTAAATTTCTTAGTATATTGTATTTTCCCTATTCCTGCAAATAACTTTGACAGCTTTCGAGCTACGAGAATTTTGTATACCTCATTTTTAATCCATAAGAAACCCACATTCTTTTGACATATCGTTTCTTCAAAAATCCTAAGTTCTTAAAATTGGTAAAATTGAGATATCATTAGAATTTTTGGTACAGAGTTAATTTCTTAGTATATTGTATTTTCCCTATTCCTGCAAATAACTTTGACAGTTTTCAAGCTACGACAGTTTTGTATACCTCATATTTATCCATAAGAATCGCACTTTCTTTTGACATATCGCTTATTCAGAGGTTTTAAGTTCTTAAAATTGGTAAAATTGGGATATCATTATAATTTTTGGTGCAGAGTAAATTTCTTAGTATAATGTATTTTCCCTATACCTGAAAATAACTTTGACAGTATTCAAGCTACGAGAATTTTGTGTACCTCATTTTAATCCATAAGAAACCCACTTTCTTTTGACATATCACTTATTCAAAAATGTTAAGTTCTTAAAATTGGTAAAATTGGGATATCATTCAAATTTTTGGTACAGAGTAAACTTCTTAGTATACTGTTTTTTTCCCTATACCTGAAAATATCTATGACAGTTTTCAAGCTACGACAGTTTTGTATACCTCATTTTAATCCATAAGAAATGCACTTTCTTTGACATATCACTTATTGGAAAGTTTTAAGTTCTTAAATTGGGATATCATTAAAATCTGTGGTACAGAGTAAATTTCTTAGTATATTGTATTTTCCCTATTCCTTTAAATAACTTTGACAGTTTTTCAAGCTACGACAGTTTTGTATAACTCATTTTAATCCATAAGAAACGCACTTTCTTTTGACATATCGCTTATTCAAAAATATTAAGTGCTTAAAATTGGTAAAATTGGGGTGCAGAGTAAATTTCTTAGTATATTGTATTTTACCTATTCCTGCAAATAACTTTGACAGTTTTCAAGCTACGACAGTTTTGTATACCTCATTTCAATCCATAAGAAACGCACTTTCTTCTGACGTATCGCTTCTTCAAAAATCTTAAGTTCTTAAAATTGGTCAAATTGGGATATCATTACAATTTTTGGTACATAGTAAATTTTCTTAGTATATTGTATTTTCCCTATTCCTGCAAATAACTTTGACAGTTTTCAAGCTACGACAGTTTTGTATATCTCATTTTAATCTATAAGAAACGCACTTTTTTTTGACATATCGCTTATTCAAAAATCTAAAGTTCTTAAAATTGGTAAAATTGGGATATCATTCAAATTTTTGGTACAGAGTAAATTTCTTAGTATATTGTTTTTTCCCTATTCCTGCAAATAACTTTGACAGTTTTCAAGCTACGACAGTTTTGTATACCTCGTTCTAATCCATAAGAAACGCACTTTCTTCTGACATATCGCTTATTCAAAAATCGTAAGTTCTTAAAATTGGTGAAATTGGGATATCATTACAATTTTTGGTACAGAGTAAAATTCATAGTATATTGCATTTTCACTATTATTCAAAAATATTAAGTTCTTAAAATTGGTAAACTTGGGATATCATTCAAATTTTTGGTACAGAGTAAATTTCTTAGTATATTATATTATCTGGTAAAATTGGGATATCATTACAATTTTTGGTGCAGAGTAAAATTCTTAGTATATTGTATTTTCCCTATTCCTGCAAATAACTTTGACAGTTTTCAAGCTACGACAGTTTTGTATACCTCATTTTAATCCATAAGAAACGCACTTTCTTTTGACATATCGTTTCTTCAAAAATCCTAAGTTCTTAAAATTGGTAAAATTGAGATATCATTACAATTTTTGGTACAGAGTTAATTTCTTAGTATATTGTATTTTCCCTATTCCTGCAAATAACTTTGACAGTTTTCAAGCTACGACAGTTTTGTATACTTCATTTTTATCCTTAGAATCGCACTTTCTTTTGACATATCGCTTATTCAGAGGTTTTAAGTTCTTAAAATTGGTAAAATTGGGATATCATTATAATTTTTGGTGCAGAGTAAATTTCTTAGTATAATGTATTTTCCCTATTCCTGAAAATAACTTTGACAGTTTTCAAGCTACGAGAGTTTTGTATACCTTGTAAGGTACGACGTAATCTTACTTGCTTTCTAGATCATATTATTATTTTTAAATAAATCGCTAACAAAACTAATACTAACAATTTGTCAATTGAAACCTTGCTGTACTAAATAGTGCAGAGGAATTTATTTCTTTTGGGTAATTGTTCTAAATAAATATATTTTATGCACATTTAAAGAGTATTTTGCAATCATAATTCTATTTTGTTGCTTCATTTGTAAAATATTATTATTATCTACTATTATTGTATAAAAAATGAACAAAAGATATGTTAGTTAGTATTAACTTGTCAACAATCTGGTACTCTTCTACACCGACGCATAAGATCGCATGTCGACGCATCACAACGCATACTTGTTAAAACAGGGATATTCAACATTTAATCATATTTTCCCGATATATTATCGAATTTTTATACCCACCATCAAAAAAGATGGGGGGTATATTGTTTTTTATACCCACCATCAAAAAAGATGGGGGGTATATTGTTTTTGTCATTCCGTTTGTAACACATTGAAATATTCGTCTAAGACCCATAAAAGTATATATATTCTGGGTCCTTATTAGATTCTAAGACGATCTAGCCATGTCCGTCCGTCTGTCCGTCTGTCTGTCTGTTGAAAACACGATAGAGTCCAAACGGAAGTAGCTAGCGAGCTGAAATTTTGCACAGATACTTCTAGTTGATGCAGTTTGTTTGGTATTGAAAATGGGCAATATCGGTCCACGATTTCGCCTAGCCCCCATATAAGGTCCCCTTCAGAAAATGACTTTATCGCTCATAACTTGCTAAGGGAAGCATCAATAGCGCTGAAATTCAGCACAAACATGTTTTATGTTAACACAAATCTCTTCGTAGAATTTTATAAGGATCGGTCCATAATTGACCCTACCCCCCATATAAAGTCCCCTTCAGAAAATGACTTTATCGCCCATAACTGGCTAAGAGAAGCATCAATTGCGGTGAAATTCGGCACAAACATGTTTTATGGGAACCTTAATCTCTTCGTAGAATTTTATAAGGATCGGTCCATAATTGACTCTACCCCCCATATAAAGTCCCCTTCAGAAAATTACTTTATCGCCCATAACTGGCTAAGAGAAGCATCAATAGAGGTGAAATTCTGCACAAATATGTTTTATAAGAATTTAAATCTCTTCGTAAAATTTTATAAGGATCGGTTCATAATTGACCCTACCCCCCATATAAGGTCCCCTTCAGAAAATGACTTTAAGGCTTATTACTGACTCAAAAATGTGAGTACAGAAATAAAAATTCTACATAAACAAGTTTTGTCCAAGCCAAAAGTTCTTTATCAAATTTTATTATGCTCGGTCCTTAATTAACCCACTGACTTTAAAGCTCATTACTAGCTTAAAACTGCGATTACATCGATGAATTTCGACATAAACAATTTTCGTATTAGCTAAAATCTCCCACTAAATTTTATGAGGATCAGTCTGTAATTGACCCTACCCCCCTATAAGGTCCCCTTCAGATAATGACTTTAACGCTCATTACTGACTCAAAAATGCGATTACAGCAGTGAAAATCTACGTAAACAAGTTTTGTACTAGCCAAAAACTAAAAATCGTTTTAAGTTTTAGAAGTATCGATCCATAATTGACTTAAACGGGGTGGGCGTATAGGGGCGCCTTTAACGATTCACTCCAGAGACTGGAAGTTTTCAATTGAATTTGATGAGGATAACTAATCAAACACCCATTTTCGGTTCCCTTCAGATAAATATTTTAAACCTCATGACTGAATTAAAGATACAAGTACAGCTACATTAGATACAAATAATTATTGTATAAACCGACAAGGATAGGTCCATAATTGACTCTACCCTCCATATAACCACTCTTACAAAAAACAGTTTATGGTTATAAATATTGGATCAAACAAAATTAATATTTTTAATTCGGAAGAGCACGGTCCATGCTTAAGCCCTTATTAAATTCCCTCTACCAAATATTTCCCTGATGTTCATATTAATATCGACATATGATTCAACATAGATCGATAATGTCAAAGTTTATTTATAAGGATGATTTGATGGTGGGTATATAAGATTCGGCATGGTATATTCGGCCAACTCTTACTTGTTTTCATTTAAAATATCTTCTTTAGCCAAGATAATGGCATTTAGAAATTCTTTTACGTCGAACTTTGCATGAGGAAGGAAGTGTCTCTAATTTTGCTAAAATAAAACAGTTTAAAATGTACAAAAAAAAGTGTGAAATAAAATTATACAGCTGAAATTATTTCATTGCCTTTGGGCTAAACATTTCATTTACTTCAAAAATACAATACCATCATAAAAGACTCATTACCATATTTTCCCATAAAATCTGTTGCTGCAGCACCTACCTATTGCTATTCCTCCAAGTTTCATTGTGATTTTAATCATCTTGGTTAAATACACAAATAAGTAAAATTGGCATATTTTTATACCCTCCACCACCATCAGTGGTGATAGAGGGTATATATAAGTTTGTCGTTCCGTGTGTAACACCAAGAAATATTCTTCTAAGACCCAACAAAGTATATATATTCTGGATCCTTATGAAATTCTGAGTCGATTTAGCTATGTCCGTCTGTCCGTCTGTCCGTCTGTCCGTCTGTCTGTCTGTGTAAAACACGCTCACGTTAAAACTAAGCAAAGGAAATCAACCAAATTCACCCAAAATATTTATTATTATCCTAAGCAGCTTGGTATTGAAAATCAGCAAAATCGGTTCACCACGTAAAAAGTTATGAGTAAAAATTTCAGACTACCTCGAAAAAAATTACGTTTTTTTCCTAATTCTTTTGAAGTTTTCTCAGAAACTACCAAAGATATTTCGATGAATTTTGTCACACATTATTTTTTCAGGACAGTGATTAATTATGTTCAAAATCTTTACAATCGATCCAATATTTCCCATAGCCCCCATACAAAGGTATATATTCCCGGAAATTAGTTTATCGTTAATAACTCCCTCAAATATATCGGTATCAACACAAAATTTTGTACATGCAAATATAATATGAACAGAAATCATACTATCAACGTAGATCTCAATCGGTCCACAATTGGTCATAGCTCCCATATAAGGTCCACTTCCGAAAATCACCAAAACGCACATATCTCATTGATGAATAAAGCTATTCTGATAAAATTCGAGTTAAATATGTTTCATATACATACAAATCATTCTACCAAATTTTTTACGGATCGGTCCAATATTGGTCATAGCTCCCATATAAGGCCCACTTCCGAAAATCATTTAAAAGTTCATATTTCATTGTCAAATAAAGCTATCTTGATAAAATTCGACACAAATATGTTTAGTCTAAATATAAATCACCCTACGAAATTTTTTTCGGATAGGCCCATAATTGGTCATATGTCCCATATAAGGTCCACTTCCGAAAATCACTTAAACGCATATATTTCATTGAATTATAGAGCTATCGGGATAAAATTCGACACAAATATGTTTTGTATACATACAAATCATTCTACAAAATTTTTTACGGATCGGTCCATTTTTGGTCATAACTGCCATATAAGGCCCACTTCCGAAAATCACTTAAAAACACATATTTCATTGTCAAATAAAGTTATCGTAATAAAATTCGACATAAATATATTTTGTCTAAATATGAATAACTCTACGAAATTTTTTCCGCATAGGCCCATAATTGGTCATAACACCCATATAACGTCCACTTCCGAAAATCACTTAAACGCATATATTTCATTGAATTCTGAAGCTATCGGGATAAAATTCGACACAAATATGTTTTGTGTACATTCAAATTATTCCACCAAATATTTTACGGATCGGTCCGTTATTGGTCATAGCTCCCATATAAGGCCCACTTCCGAATACCACATAAAAGCACATATCTCATTATCAAATAAAGCTATCTTGATAAAATTCGACACAAATATATCTTGTCTTTATATGAGTCACTCTACGACATTTTTTCCGGATAGGCTCATAATTGGTCATAGCTCCAATATAAGGTCCACTTCCGAAAATCACTTAAACGCATATATTTCATTAAGTTTTAAAGCTAAAGGATAAAATTCGACAAAAATTCGATTCCAAAAATCACTTAAACGCACATATTTCATTGTCAAATAAAGTTATCTTGATAAAATTCGACACAAATATGTTTTGTCTTTATATGAATCACTCTACGAAATTTTTTCAGGATAGGCTCCCATAGAGGGTCCACTTACGAAAATCACTTAAACGCATATATTTCTTTGAATAATAAAGCTATCAGGATAAACTTGAATATGTTTTGTGAGCATATAAATCATTCTACCAAGTTTTTTCCGGATTGGTCCATATATGGTAATATCTTCTATATAAGGTCCACTTCAAAAAAATTACTTAAACGCACATATTTCATTATCAAATAAAGATATCTTGATTTCTGTAAGGTCATAGCTCCTATACATATTAGAGGTCTGCATCGAATAACTTATCTTATCGGTCGATAATTGGTCACAACTCCCATGTAAGGACCATTTCCGAAAATTACTCAAATGCACATTGAAAATCAAAGTTATCGGGATAAAATTCGACATAAATGTCTATTTTGTATTTATATATATACTACGGATTTTTTTTCAGGATCGGTCTATAAGTTGTCTTAGTTCTCACATAAGGTATACTTCTGAAAATCACTTAATAACACTTAATTCGTAATTAAATGATTATATCCGGATAAAATTCAAAATAAGTATGTTCTGAGTACAGATAAATCATTCTGTTAAAATGTTTTCGAACTGGCCTATTAATGTAAATATTTCTGGACCTAATTAAAAGTAGTTTACATATGCATAAATGTTAATACCCTCAATACGGAAACAAAAATTTTGCCAAGTTATCTAAAGATTAGATAGTTAAATAGGTTTTAATAAAAAGTAGCTTGCTGGTGGAGGGTATTTAAGATTCGGCATAGCCGAATATAGCACTCTAACTTGTTTTTTTTTTTTTTGGGGGGGGGGGGGGTAATTTTCTTATTATTAGCCAAATTACAAATTTGCAAAATTAAATTAAGGTAAGCATGTTTTATGCCAAACTCTTAATAACTCATATTGTTAGATCTCATTTTTTCATTTTAATAGATTTTCCATTAATCCACAAAAATTCATAATTTTGTTTGTATAAAAAGTGGTGGACTCATTTCATGAGCCTCCACTGTAACATTTTTAATCACGGTATCAGATTACATGCTTATTAATTGGTAATCTTAGTAATCGATAGTCGGAGAAAAGAAGAAGAAAAAGGAGAAGAAAGAATATAAAAGAACACATTTTTTGGGTAATATCACATTTTTTGAAGCGGTTAACGATTCGTTTTTATTATCAAAAGAAATAAAGCTATCAAGAAAGTACGAATTTTTACCCAAATAGAAACTACCGATAATATTACCAAAATACCTAAGCCAAGTCCAAACAACTTGCGTTCCTCTAACTAACCTTGGTATCAGTTGTGTTCATGTGTTGTGTACATATTGGCAAGAAGTCTTCAGATCATCAAGTTTTAAAGGAATTATATAAAATATTTCCCAATATTATAAGTATCGATGGTAACTAAAATTAATTATTTTAAAATACATTACTGTGTAAATTTATTTAAAGACAAATATTCGATTCGAAAACTTCAAAAGTTTCTATGGTATTCAAAACAATTAAAACAATCACCTAAAATTTTACCAAAAATATAACATATGAACATCGTGAAAGTGAATCGTTTTAAAATTAATTATAAAAACCTATAATTTACTAAAATTTGTCTAAAATCACATTACCTAATATCACAGAAAAATTGTCTTAAATTAAATATTGCACTACGTGATGAAAATATTGCACGTTTAAAATTTATGTATTTTAAAATGATTAAAATTGAAATATTTATTATTATATTTAACTAATTATATAATAAATTTTCTTTAGATTAGATATAGTAAATATAATTGTTAAGGAAAACCTATAATTGCAATCCATAGATCCGTGCTTTAACCCCTTTCAGTAAGCAAGCAGTTTGAAAAGGCCTCTTCATTCAGCAGTTGCCGAAATTGAATACATTTGGTGAGTTTTCCCAGATTAAATTTTAATGTTTTGCAATTATAATTAATTAATACATACCTATTGTTAAAACTCGTATAAATTTATATATAAATAGGTAAGAATTTATAACTTTAGCGTGAATCAATATTTTCTCAATATTTCAAGTAAAAAGTTTCCTATCCTACTTAAAGAGGGTTGACTGTTTCTTAATTCATTATTTTTGTCATTCTTGTTTTTTGCTTCGTTTTTTTTTCTACTCTGTGGGAAAAGATACAAAGCAAAACAAAAAAAACAAGTTAGAGTGCTATATTCGGCTATGCCGAATCTTAAATACCCTCCACCAGCAAGCTACTTTTTATTAAAACCTATTTAACTATCTAATCTTTAGATAACTTGGCAAAATTTTTGTTTCCGTATTGAGGGTATTAACATTTATGCATATGTAAACTACTTTTAATTAGGTCCAGAAATATTTACATTAATAGGCCAGTTCGAAAACATTTTAACAGAATGATTTATCTGTACTCAGAACATACTTATTTTGAATTTTATCCGGATATAATCATTTAATTACGAATTAAGTGTTATTAAGTGATTTTCAGAAGTATACCTTATGTGAGAACTAAGACAACTTATAGACCGATCCTGAAAAAAAATCCGTAGTATATATATAAATACAAATAGACATTTATGTCGAATTTTATCCCGATAACTTTGATTTTCAATGTGCATTTGAGTAATTTTCGGAAATGGTCCTTACATGGGAGTTGTGACCAATTATCGACCGATAAGATAAGTTATTCGATGCAGACCTCTAATATGTATAGGAGCTATGACCTTACAGAAATCAAGATATCTTTATTTGATAATGAAATATGTGCGTTTAAGTAATTTTTTTGAAGTGGACCTTATATAGAAGATATTACCATATATGGACCAATCCGGAAAAAACTTGGTAGAATGATTTATATGCTCACAAAACATATTCAAGTTTATCCTGATAGCTTTATTATTCAAAGAAATATATGCGTTTAAGTGATTTTCGTAAGTGGACCCTCTATGGGAGCCTATCCTGAAAAATTTCGTAGAGTGATTCATATAAAGACAAAACATATTTGTGTCGAATTTTATCAAGATAACTTTATTTGACAATGAAATATGTGCGTTTAAGTGATTTTTGGAATCGAATTTTTGTCGAATTTTATCCTTTAGCTTTAAAACTTAATGAAATATATGCGTTTAAGTGATTTTCGGAAGTGGACCTTATATTGGAGCTATGACCAATTATGAGCCTATCCGGAAAAAATTTCGTAGAGTGACTCATATAAAGACAAGATATATTTGTGTCGAATTTTATCAAGATAGCTTTATTTGATAATGAGATATGTGCTTTTATGTGGTATTCGGAAGTGGGCCTTATATGGGAGCTATGACCAATAACGGACCGATCCGTAAAATATTTGGTGGAATAATTTGAATGTACACAAAACATATTTGTGTCGAATTTTATCCCGATAGCTTCAGAATTCAATGAAATATATGCGTTTAAGTGATTTTCGGAAGTGGACCTTATATGGGTGTTATGACCAATTATGGGCCTATGCGGAAAAAATTTCGTAGAGTTATTCATATTTAGACAAAATATATTTATGTCGAATTTTATTACGATAACTTTATTTGACAATGAAATATGTGTTTTTAAGTGATTTTCGGAAGTGGGCCTTATATGGCAGTTATGACCAAAAATGGACCGATCCGTAAAAAATTTTGTAGAATGATTTGTATGTATACAAAACATATTTGTGTCGAATTTTATCCCGATAGCTCTATAATTCAATGAAATATATGCGTTTAAGTGATTTTCGGAAGTGGACCTTATATGGGACATATGACCAATTATGGGCCTATCCGAAAAAAATTTCGTAGGGTGATTTATATTTAGACTAAACATATTTGTGTCGAATTTTATCAAGATAGCTTTATTTGACAATGAAATATGAACTTTTAAATGATTTTCGGAAGTGGGCCTTATATGGGAGCTATGACCAATATTGGACCGATCCGTAAAAAATTTGGTAGAATGATTTGTATGTATATGAAACATATTTAACTCGAATTTTATCAGAATAGCTTTATTCATCAATGAGATATGTGCGTTTTGGTGATTTTCGGAAGTGGACCTTATATGGGAGCTATGACCAATTGTGGACCGATTGAGATCTACGTTGATAGTATGATTTCTGTTCATATTATATTTGCATGTACAAAATTTTGTGTTGATACCGATATATTTGAGGGAGTTATTAACGATAAACTAATTTCCGGGAATATATACCTTTGTATGGGGGCTATGGGAAATATTGGATCGATTGTAAAGATTTTGAACATAATTAATCACTGTCCTGAAAAAATAATGTGTGACAAAATTCATCGAAATATCTTTGGTAGTTTCTGAGAAAACTTCAAAAGAATTAGGAAAAAAACGTAATTTTTTTCGAGGTAGTCTGAAATTTTTACTCATAACTTTTTACGTGGTGAACCGATTTTGCTGATTTTCAATACCAAGCTGCTTAGGATAATAATAAATATTTTGGGTGAATTTGGTTGATTTCCTTTGCTTAGTTTTAACGTGAGCGTGTTTTACACAGACAGACAGACGGACAGACGGACAGACGGACATAGCTAAATCGACTCAGAATTTCATAAGGATCCAGAATATATATACTTTGTTGGGTCTTAGAAGAATATTTCTTGGTGTTACACACGGAACGACAAACTTATATATACCCTCTATCACCACTGATGGTGGTGGAGGGTATAAAAACAAGTTAGAGTGCTATATTCGGCTATGCCGAATCTTAAATACCCTCCACCAGCAAGCTACTTTTTATTAAAACCTATTTTAACTATCTAATCTTTAGAACCTGGCAAAATTTTTGTTTCCGTATTGAGGGGTATTAACATTTATGCATATGTAACTACTTTTACTTAGGTCCAGAAATATTTACATTAATAGGCCAGTTCGAAAACATTTTAAAGAACTGATTTATCTGTACTCAGAACATACTTATTTTGAATTTTATCCGGATATAATCATTAATTACGAATTAAGTGTTATTAAGTGATTTTCAGAAGTATACCTTATGTGAGAACTAAGACAACTTATAGGACCGATCCTGAAAAAAATCCGTTAAGTATAATATATAAATACAAAATACCATTTATGTCGAATTTTATCCCGATAACTTTGATTTTTCAATGTGCATTTGAGTAATTTTCGGAAATGGTCCTTACATGGGAGTTGTGACCAATTATCGATACCGATAAGATAGTTATTCGATGCAGACCTCTAATATGTATAGGAGCTATGACCTTACAGAAATCAAGATATCTTTATTTGATAATGAAATATGTGCGTTTAAGTAATTTTTTTGAAGTGGACCTTATATAGAAGATATTACCATATATGGACCAATCCGGAAAAAAAAAAATTGGTAGAATGATTTATATGCTCACAAAACATATTCAAGTTTATCCCGATAGCTTTATTATTCAAAGAAATATATGCGTTTAAGTGATTTTCGTAAGTGGACCCTCTATGGGAGCCTATCCTGAAAAAATTTCGTAGAGTGATTCATATAAAGACAAAACATATTTGTGTCGAATTTTATCAAGATAACTTTATTTGACAATGAAATATGTGCGTTTAAGTGATTTTTGGAATCGAATTTTTGTCGAATTTTATCCTTTAGCTTTTTAAAACTTAATGAAATATATGCGTTTAAGTGATTTTCGGAAGTGGACCTTATATTGGAGCTATGACCAATTATGAGCCTATCCGGAAAAAATTTCGTAGAGTGAACTCATATAAAGACAAGATATATTTGTGTCGAATTTTATCAAGATAGCTTTATTTGATAATGAGATATGTGCTTTTATGTGGTATTCGGAAGTGGGCCTTATATGGGAGCTATGACCAATAACGGACCGATCCGTAAAATATTTGGTGGAATAATTTGAATGTACACAAAACATATTTGTGTCGAATTTTATCCCGATAGCTTCAATTCAATGAAATATATGCGTTTAAGTGATTTTCGGAAGTGGATCTTATATGGGTGTTATGACCAATTATGGGCCTATGCGGGAAAAAATTTCGTAGAGTTATTCATATTTAGACAAAATATATTTATGTCGAATTTATTACGATAACTTTATTTGACAATGAAATATGTGTTTTTAAGTGATTTTCGGAAGTGGGCCTTATATGGCAGTTATGACCAAAAATGGACCGATCCGAAAAATTTGTAGAATGATTTGTATGTATACAAAACATATTTGTGTAGAATTTTATCCCGATAGCTCTATAATTCAATGAAATATATGCGTTTTAAGTGATTTTCGGAAAGTGGACCTTATATGGGACATATGACCAATTAGGGGCCTATCCGAAAAAAATTCGTAGGGGTGAATTTATATTTAGACTAAACATATTTGTGTCGAATTTTATCAAGATAACTTTATTTGACAATGAAATAGTGTTTTAAGTGATTTTCGGAAGTGGGCCTTATATGGGAGCTATGACCCATATTGGACCGATCCGTAAAAAATTTGGTAGAATGATTTGTATGTATATGAAACATATTTAACTCGAATTTTATCAGAATAGCTTTATTCATCAATGAGATATGTGCGTTTTGGTGATTTCGGAAGTGGACCCTTATATGGGAGCTATGACCAATTGTGGACCGATTGAGATCTACGTTGATAGTATGATTTCTGTTCATATTATATTTGCATGTACAAAATTTTGTGTTGATACCGATATATTTGAGGGAGTTATTAACGATAAACTAATTTCCGGGAATATATACCTTTGTATGGGGGCTATGGGAAATATTGGATCGATTGTAAAGATTTTCAACATAATTAATCACTGTCCTGAAAAAATAATGTGTGACAAAATTCATCGAAATATCTTGGTAGTTTCTGAGGAAAACTTCAAAAGAATTAGGAGAAAAAACGTAATTTTTTTCGAGGTAGTCTGAAATTTTACTCATAACTTTTTACGTGGTGAACCGATTTTGCTGATTTTCAATACCAAGCTGCTTAGGATAATAATAATATTTTGGGTGAATTTGGTTGATTTCCTTTGCTTAGTTTTAACGTGAGCGTGTTTTACACAGACAGACAGACAGACAGACGGACAGGACGGACATAGCTAAATCGACTCAGAATTTCATAAGGATCCAGAATATATATACTTTGTTGGGTCTTAGAAGAATATTTCTTGGTGTTACACACGGAACGACAAACTTATATATACCCTCTATCACCACTGATGGTGGTGGAAGGTATAAAAACGGTACCATTTACTTTCATAGCAGTCGGATATGAGGATATTTTTCGTTGGAATTAATAAAATTATAGAATGATTTCGGATTCACCTTAATGTTTAACTTCATTTTGTTGATGTAGTTATTATAGCATCTTTTGTTTTCGAGGCAAAACGACTTCTGGCAACATAATAATTACATTGATCAATTAGGTTATTGGTTCTTTTAAATTTTTATAACATCTGTTTTTACAATTTTTCAACCAGGCCAGTGTTCTAGTATTCCATGGAGGGCCATTAATTTTTGTCTGTTTAATCAGAGGAACTGCACTTTGTATATTCAAATGTATTATGGAGTAAATTTTTGGATTATTTGATCAAAGTTTCTTCCATCATTGCTAACTGATAAAACTTCAGACCAATTAATATTTGATAATACTTGATTCAACATTTGGTATTTGTACGTTTAACACATAGTGTCTGGACAACACTAAACGATTTACGTGATAATGGAATTAACATCAAGAATTGACTTCAGGAAATCATCTGTCCAATCAATTGGGGTAATTGGGACTAAGAAGTCTGTATTCATCTAATAATAGCCAGGATGCTGTTAGAAGATTAAAGTCACCTAGTATGACTAATTTGTCCATATGTCGGATACTATTTGCGATGGATTTAATTACTGAGGCATGTTTATCATAAAGTTGAAAATCGGAATTGGGTGGTAGGTGGTATGAGCATGGATATTTATCAATTTTTATAGCACACAGCTATAAATTCGATATTGAATGTATTATCAAATAAAATTTCATCAACATATATTTACTTGAAACAGCAATTAGGACACCACCTCCTAATTTACCACATCTGTCTCGACGGAAAATTTGATACTTATCGCATAATATTTCGGAGTTATGTGTATTATTATTTAGCCAAGTCTCAGTTAACACCAATACCTGGAATTCAAAGTCGTAACTATTGCGAAAAAAGTCTTGGAGTTTTGTATTAATACCATTAACATTCTGATAAACGATAATAAGATCATGATTTTGATTTAGTTTTTTGGAATTTGTCTTGGTAGCAGAAGGAAGTCGTGCAACGTTTTCTTCGCGATAAATAAATTCACGAACCAGTGCGTTTTTGGGCCAAAATTTCGGATTAACAATTTGATCAAATAATTCAGCTGGAACAATTATTTTGAAAGATGCCCTCTTTGTGGAGTTTATTTATAGACAAGTACATCAGGAAGTGAATTCTTGAATTTCGTTTTTATGTAATATTTTATGTCCTCTACTGTAGTGTCATAGTAGAACCGAGTTGCATAAATTGTCTTCCTGGGTGGATGGTACGAAGTTCTTTAGGAGGATTTTCGTTAAGTTCAGGTACATCACTTGGGGGAGCAACTAAAACCTGATTATCCTCTGGAGGAAATGTATAATTAGTTCAGCCACATTGTGTTCAGCTGATATTGTGGATATTGTTGGCGAAACAATAATTGGTGAGGATTCACCGGAATTAACGCCAAATTGGATTGAAGGTATTGCGAGAGGTATTAGAGTTCTCGGTATAGTTTGCATTTGAGGATGGATGAGAAATTAAAGGAATAATTGGGGATTTATCCAATGTCCTTTTTACGTTTGGAGAAGATGGATTCCTGAACCATACTAATATTCTCCAATTAGGATAGTTTGTGAATAATTCACCAATTTCTGGAATTTATCTTGAAGAGATATAAATCTTTACAAATTTTTTCAAATTCACCTGTAAAACTTTTGAAAAATTATAAAATTCAACATTAAGATTTTTACACTGTGGACAAGTCCAATGCATTGGATTAGTAGAACATAAATTGAATCAGCATCACGTGCCCTTAGGCCACTACATTTCAAGTGATAATTTCCGATAGGCCTAACCAACAAGAAACCATACGTTCACTCCCAGAGATATTACAATTTGAAATTTAGGCAATCCATTATAATAAAAAATTAATTAACAACAAGTTAGAGTGCTATATTCGGCTATGCCGAATCTTAAATACCCTCCACCAGCAAGCTACTTTTTATTAAAACCTATTTAAACTATCTAATCTTTAGATAACTTGGCAAAATTTTTGTTTCCGTATTGAGGGTATTAACATTTATGCATATGTAAACTACTTTTAATTAGGTCCAGAAACATTTACATTAATAGGCCAGTTCGAAACATTTTAACAGAATGATTTATCTGTACTCAGAACATACTTATTTTGAATTTATCCGGATATAATCATTTAATTACGAATTAAGTGTTATTAAGTGATTTTCAAGAAGTATACCTTATGTGAGAACTAAGACAACTTATGGACCGATCCGGAAAAAAAATCCCGTAGTATATATATAAATACAAAATCCACATTTATGTCGAATTTTATCCCGATAACTTTGATTTTCAATGTGCATTTGAGTAAATTTTCGGAAATAGTCCTTACATGGGAGTTGTGACCAATTATCGACCGATAAGATAAGTTATTCGATGCAGACCTCTAATATGTATAGGAGCTATGACCTTACAGAAATCAAGATATCTTTATTTGATAATGAATATGTGCGTTTAAGTAATTTTTTTGAAGTGGACCTTATATAGAAGATATATACCATATATGGACCAATCCGGAAAAAACTTGTTAGAATGATTTATATGCTCACAAAACATATTCAAGTTTATCCCGATAGCTTTATTATTCAAAGAAATATATGCGTTTAAGTGATTTTCGTAAGTGGACCCTCTATGGGAGCCTATCCTGAAAAAATTTCGTAGAGTGATTCATATAAAGACAAAACATATTTGTGTCGAATTTTATCAGATAACTTTATTTGACAATGAAATATGTGCGTTTTAAGTGATTTTTGGAATCGAATTTTTGTCGAATTTTATCATTTAGCTTTAAACTTAATGAAATATATGCGTTTAAGTGATTTTCGGAAGTGGACCTTATATTGGAGCTATGACCAATTATGAGCCTATCCGGAAAAATTTCGTAGAGTGACTTCATATAAAGACAAGATATATTGTGTCGAATTTTATCCAAGATAGCTTTATTTGATAATGAGATACGTGCTTTTATGTGGTATCGGAAAAGTGGGCCTTACTATGGAGCTATGACCAATAACGGACCGATCCGTAATAAAATATTTGGTGAATATTGAATGTACACAAAACATATTTGTGTCGAATTTTATCCGATAGCTTCAGAATTCATGAAATATATGCGTTTAAGTGATTTTCGGAAGTGGACCTTATATGGGTGTTATGACCAATTATGGGCCTATGCGGAAAAATTCGTAGAGTATTCATATTTAGACAAAATATATTTATGTCGAATTTTATTACGATAACTTTATTTGACAATGAAATATGTGTGTTTTTTAAGTGATTTTCGGAAGTGGGCCTTATATGGCAGTTATGACCAAAAATGGACCGATCCGTAAAAAATTTTGTAGAATGATTTGTATGTAACAAAACATATTTTGTGGCGAATTTATCCCGATAGCTTATAATTCAATGAATATATGCGTTTAAGTGATTTCGGAAGTGGACCTTATATGGGACATAGGACCAATTATGGGCCTATCCGAAAAAAATTTCGTAGGGTGATTTATATTTAGACTAAACATATTTGTGTCGAATTTTATCAAGATAGCTTTTATTTGACAATGAAATATGAATTTAAATGATTTTCGGAAGTGGGCCTTATATGGGAGCTATGCACAATATTGACCGATCCGTAAAAATTTGGTCGAATGATTTGTATGTATATGAAACATATTTAACTCGAATTTTATCAGAATAGCTTTTTATTCATCAATGAGATATGTGCGTTTTGGTGATTTTCGGAAGTGGACCTTATATGGGAGCTATGACCAATTGTAGACCGATTGAGATCTACGTTGATAGTATGATTTCTGTTCATATTATATTTGCATGTACAAAATTTTGTGTTGATACCGATATTTGAGGGAGTTATTAACGATAAACTAATTTCCGGGAATATATACCTTTGTATGGGGGCTATGGGAAATATTGGATCGATTGTAAAGATTTTGAACATAATTAATCACTGTCCTGAAAAAATAATGTGTGACAAAATTCATCGAAATATCTTGGTAGTTTCTGAGAAAACTTCAAAGAATTAGGAAAAAAACGTAATTTTCTTCGAGGTAGTCTGAAATTTTTACTCATAACTTTTTACGTGGTGAACCGATTTTGCTGATTTTCAATACCAAGCTGGTTAGGATAATAATAAATATTTTGGGGTGAATTTGGTTGATTTCCTTTGCTTAGTTTTAACGTGAGCGTGTTTTACACAGACAGACAGGACGGACATAGCTAAATCGACTCAGAATTTCATAAGGATCCAGAATATATATACTTTGTTGGGTCTTAGAAGAATATTTCTTGGGTGTTACACACGGAACGACAAACTTATATATACCCTCTATCACCACTGATGATGGTGGAGGGTATAAAAATCGTAGTAGGGTAGAGTAGCTACTCGATAACAGATGGCGGTGGTAAATGGAAACTAGTCAATACACAAACCAACTAGTGTTGTATTGGAGAGCAGCATGATTTATAATGGATAATATATCACACAGTTTGAGTTTTTTACACAAGATATTTAATTTTGTTATAAGTAAACAAAGGGGAATAAGAAACAAGTTAGAGTGCTATATTCGGCATGCCGAATCTTAAATACCCTCCACCAGCAAGCTACTTTTTATTAAAACCTATTTAACTATCTAATCTTTAGATAACTTGGCAAAATTTTTGTTTCCGTATGAGGGTATTAACATTTATGCATATGTAAACTACTTTAATTAGGTCCAGAAATATTTACATTAATAGGCCAGTTCGAAAACATTTTAACAGAATGATTATCTGTACTCAGAACATACTTATTTTGAATTTTATCCGGATATAATCATTTAATTACGAATTAAGTGTTATTAAGTGATTTTCAGAAGTATACCTTATGTGAGAACTAAGACAACTTATAGACCGATCCTGAAAAAAAATCCGTAGTATATATATAAATACAAAATACACATTTATGTCGAATTTTATCCCGATAACTTTGATTTTCAATGTGCATTTGAGTAATTTTCGGAAATGGTCCTTACATGGGAGTTGTGACCAATTATCGACCGATAAGATAAGTTATTCGATGCAGACCTAATATGTATAGGAGCTATGACCTTACAGAAATCAAGATATCTTTATTTGATAATGAATATGTGCGTTTAAGTAATTTTTTTGAAGTGGACCTTATAGAAGATATTACCATATATGGACCAATCCGGAAAAAACTTGGTGTAGAATGATTTATATGCTCACAAAACATATTCAAGTTTATCCTGATAGCTTATTATTCAAAGAAATATATGCGTTTAAGTGATTTTCGTAAGTGGACCCTCTATGGGAGCCTATCCTGAAAAATTTCGTAGAGTGATTCATATAAAGACAAACAATTTGTGTCGAATTTTATCAAGATAACTTTATTTGACAATGAAATATTGCGTTTAAGTGATTTTTGGAATCGAATTTTTGTCGAATTTTATCCTTTAGCTTTAAAACTTAATGAAATATATACGTTAAGTGATTTTCGGAAGTGACCTTTAGTGGAGCTATGACCATTATGAGCCTATCCGGAAAATTTCGTAGAGTGACTCATATAAAGACAAGATATATTTGTGTCGAATTTTATCAAGATAGCTTTATTTGATAATGAGTATGTGCTTTATGTGTGGTATTCGGAAGTGGGCCTTATATGGGAGCTATGACCAATAACGGACCGATCCGT